>NW_022639691.1:13014-34677 GCF_010583005.1 Odontomachus brunneus
AAGCGCGTAATATACATTGGTCTCTTTCCCGACATAGTCGACATAAAACCGCTCTCTCTTTCCTCCAGCTGTTAATCCCTTATTCATCAATTTGAAATTAATCATTTTTGTGCGAATCTTATGTCCAACACTTCTTCGACCGTTGCCCGATTCTGCTTGTCTCTCGTCCTTATGCGAACTTTCTCAGCCTTTGTGGTTCTCTACACTAAAAAAAGGGGGTGTATATCAGTTGGACACGGGGCAATTGGACACAGTCCAATCACAAGTCGCTGTTCCAAGGAACCCTACAAATGTCTCTAATCACACGGTGCTGTGATTGGCTGTGTCCAAATGCACCGTGTCCAAGTGCACCCTCCCAAAAAAAGGTACTTGCAGTAACAAAAGTTTTGTAAAATACTTTCAACTCAATCGTTTAGTTCATATGACTACATATGCGGTCAATATTAATCAATTGTTAATTTTGACAAAGCATTTAGATATATCCACCAAACGATCGAGTTGAAACTAATTTACTAAATATTTAGTAACAATTGCTAACTTTTTTTTCAGTGTATCAACACATTTAATGCGATTCGACAACGAGAGGAACCATATTCCTTCATATTGATATTATTTACATAATAGCGCAGCAGTCTATCACGATTGAACAGCCCCTTACGAGAGGGCGGAGATACCGCACCCTTAAATATTAAATTAGCCGCCATCTTGTTTCTGAACAACTACAAACGGAAATTCCTTCACTACAAACCTCTACGAATTATTTCGAGTCGATATAGCCGGTTTAGAGAACAGCCCCTCACGAGGAGGCGGAATTACGCCAACCTTAGTTGCGATGGGGGCTGTAACTTTTTTTCTGGACAACTACAAACGAAAATTCCTTCACTACAAACCTCTACGAATTATTTCGAGTCGATATAGCCGGTTTAGAGAATAGCCCCTCACGAGGGGGCGGAATTACGGCACCCTTAGTTTGCGATGGGGGCTGTAACTTTTTTTCTGGACAACTACAAACGAAAATTCTTGCACTACAAACCTCTACGAATTATTTCGAGTCGATATAGCCGGTTTAGAGAATAGCCCCTCACGAGGGGGCGGAATTACGGCACCCTTAGTTTGCGATGGGGGCTGTAACTTTTTTTCTGGACAACTACAAACGAAAATTCTTGCACTACAAACCTCTACAAATTATTTAGCGTCGATTAGGTCATTTTTTGAGTCAGCCCCCCATTTTGGGGGGGCCCCCCAACTGTAACTTCACCCCCCTGTAACTTTTTTTTATTTTTTTACTACAAACAAAAAGTCTTTCACTACATATTTCTACAAACGATTTGGCGTAATTTTATGCAAAAAAAATTTTTTTTATTAAAAGTGGGGGGCTAACTTTACAGAGGTAAACAGCGTGATAGCACTTTGCGGACACGCAGTTCCAACAACAGTGTCAACTGTGAGACGCACGCGTGAGGACAATATGAGCTCGTACGAATTGTTATCTGAGTACCTTTCCTATGGCTTTTAAACGCTTGGAAATGGCTGCTTGAGTAACATTCAATGTTTCTGCAAGTTGATTTTGTGTTTGACATGGATCTTTATCAACCAATGCTTGCAATTTTGTATCTTCCAATTTTTTTGCTAGACGTTCTTTTGCCTAGACGTTCTTTATCATTCGTGTCAAAATCACGTTTAAATCGTCGAAACCATTTCTTGCAAGTTGTTTCCGATAGAACAAGTTCTCTATAAGCTTCAACAAGCATTCGATGAGATTCAACAGCAGTTTTCTTCAAATTGAAACAGAAAAGCAAAGCTTCACGCAAATAATGTTTATTTAGTTGAAATTCAGACATTTTCTTCGCAGTAAATAACTATATTGTTGTCACAAACACAAACTTTTATGTTTTGCTACATGTATGAATAGGAAATGCTTTTATATTTTTTCAAGAAAAATGTACTGTGTCAAACAAATTCTAATTATATCTCATTAAATCGAGTAGCTTATCATACATAAGTAGGGAATTGTATTTAATTTCTTACTAATGATCAATTTTTACGCATTTTAATACATTGCAGATTTTTGTGAAAATGCACTGTGTGGTTGCGTTAGTATCGCTCATGAGATCTTAGCCTTATTCTATAGCGCTCGCAGTGGGAAGGTATACTCAATAATTATGCTCCGTTACGGAAACAATAACATTTTTATTTGAAGTACAGTTAATATGTGTGTGTCTGTATGTGTGTGTATTATTGTATCGTCGAGGCTCCCTTCCAGGGCCGGATCCTGGGAGATCGTTTTGACCTTTGGAAGGTCCCGCGTAATGCGGGCTTCTTCGGTGAGCCGGCGTGGGCTCGAAACTTCCCCGGCCGTGCGTGCTTGCGTGGGGACGCTGGTTGTCGGACGCGTGGATCCGGGTTTTTGGGCGTCGTCGGGATCCTGACGACGCCTGGTGCGAGAGTCGACTTCCTGGGCGACGTCTGCGTGGCCTTGTCTTGCGTCTGCTGTTTTGCTGGTGGGGGACGTGGTTGCACCCCCTGTTCTCCGTATCGTGGAGACAGCGGCCGTCTGGCCCTGACGTCCCACGTTCCGAGAAGATGTAGCGGCGGCCTGGTGCGTCTGACGGGCGAGAGACTAAGCGGGCGGATTCGCCACGGCCTTAGCAGCTCTATCGGGTACCCGCCAGGATCTCGTTCTGGAGACGCTGGTGAGGCCCCCACCGGTATCAGTGGTGATAGGGTCTTCTTGGTGGAAGCGGCCTTAGTCGTCTTCCGCGGTCTCTTCCGTGGCGATGGGGTCTTCGGTGGCCGAGTCGGTGACGGTGTCGCCGATGCTGACGACCAAGGAGATCCCAGAGCGGAGCCTTGCAGTTCCTCCTCGCTATCCGATCCGAATAGCTCCCAGCATCTTGCCTTGAGAGGTAGCCGAGCTACGTCGTTAGCCTCGTCTGGAGGCTGTATCGCCGCGGGCTTCAGGGTGCCGGTGGAGATTTCCGTCGACTGCGTGGTTTTATCCTCGTAGGAGGTTCGGCTGCTCGTATTTCAATCTAGTAGATTGTTCCTCGTTGGAGGTCGAGAGCGGAGTCTGCTGTTCCGGCGTTTCCGTCCGCTATTTATACTCCCGTTCTTTAATTGTGTGGAGTATTGGTGCTTTACATTTCTGCGAAAATCGCGAGGCTCGCGATTCCTCGAATTTATGTAGGTCCCGTGCTTCCACGAATTCGTCGCGGGCTTGCATTCACCGTTGCCCCTCTTCTGAATCTCGAGGCTCGCGATTCTCCGAATTCGTGCAGGTCCGCGCTTCCGCGAATTCTCGCGGGCTCGCATTGACCATTGCCCCTCTTCTAAAGTCTCGAGGCTCGCGATTCTCCGAATTTCGTGCCGGTCCGCGCTTCCGCGAATTCTCGCGGGCTCGAGCTTATCGCACTCCGCCGCGTTTCTCGGAAACGCGTCGCGAGCCTCGCGGTTCTTGGAAAGGACAGTGCGTAAGGTGCGCTCCGTAAGCGTCCCTTTAACTGGGAGCGATGCACCTTGCGTGGCGTCTTGTTCTCTGAGACGCCACACACTGTAATAAGAAAAGCATTTTTCTCCTTAAATTATATTTTTATACAATGTCAAAATTTTTTGACGGAAGAGACCATTACCTTCTCACGTTGACAACAATATGTACTCTTATAGAAATATCATACTAAGAATCATTGATAATCACTTATTATCCAGTATTTTTAATACTGAAAATAAGTAATTATCAATGATTCTTAGTATGATATTTCTATAAGGGTAGGTAGTCTTCGTAGAACTTAAATATAATATAAATAGTATTGCAAGGAAACATTTTTCTTTATTTTTACTATATATATTTGCAAAATGAATAAAGTAAGAAAGTAATTAACCGAATATATTTTACGAAACAATATTAAAATTAATTTTTTATCTTAAATTTCTTGTAGTAATAATAAATTATATTTTAATAACGAAATGTTGTTAAGAGAAAAGCGCACATATTGGCCAAGAGTGGATTTGTTTTTATTTAATTATATATAAGACATATTTATTTAATTATTTGATATATGTACGCGAGATGGGATATATATTAATTACTTAAACAATTAATTAAATAAATACGCGATACGATTAAATGACTGGAAGGCGACTTGCTCGCATTTCTTTCCTTTACACATACACAGACAATCTGTTTATATGTGTGTCGTTTCGTCGCCGGCACCCGAAATCGCATCGCTAGCTTGGCATAATTCAAGCAGTTCAAGTATATACCACAGTTCGAGAGAAGAAAAAGAGCAGATTTTGTCTGCGCTCTTCCATCGCCCGAAGTCAGCCGAAGTGAGAGGCGCACACGGACAGGCACACATACATGGGAGCCGTCTCCTCTACGCGTGTTGTAAATGTAACTCATTTGGCATCTCTGGGCGCAGGCAATGAGATCGGACGGCAGTTTGATCTCAAAAACAAGCGAACGACAAAGGATCGCAAAAGCGTCAAGCTCCGGCGCTAAACAATTCACATGAGAATTAGCATCCGACTAAACCCGCGAGTAAGCGGAGACTGCCACATCTCGCACGTAGAACGATGGCACGCGTCTCTCCTGGTCTAGCAATGCCCATGAAAGAGAATGTTTTGCTACTTCGGTGACCCGACGCGCACTTGACGGACTCGTGTTTAGCACGGGACCGCTGGCAACGTGAGCACTACATGCACGATGTCACGAGGCCCGCTCGTTGGAGCTCTCGCGACTCGAAACATATAGCCTTAAGCCATCAACGCCCAAATGCACAAAATTTTTTAAATGTTTTTGAACGCTTATAACTCGATGAAAATGCAATAATTTTTTTTCTGAAAAGATTTACCCTAGTATTTTTGGATGTGCTCTTTCCGATTCTGGATCGTAAAATACTAAAAAATGTAATTTAATATTAGTTTTTTAAAGATTTAAATTTAAAAAATCACAGCTTTCACAGTATTTTTTTCATAATTATCTCAAAATTTTCTTGCAAAACACTGTTTTCTCAGGGTAAAACAAATATAAAACGTGCACTAAGTACTTTTATTTTAAAAATATATTAGTGATTTTTTTTGTAATTACGTTAATGTGCAGCCAGTATTGGATAAACAAAAATCCCAGATAGCCAAACCTGCGCGAACAGATTTCGAGTAGAGCTTGCTATCAACTTTTGATGGCAAATAGATAACAAATTTGATACAGGATCTGTTAATATTAGATCTTTCTGCCAAATTGCCGCCAGATATGCGGCAGAGCTTGTTGTCGGATAATTGCTGCAGATCTGCAGCAAAAACTGCGCTTGTAGCGATTTGACGGCAGATTGGCAGCAGAAACCGCGCAAACCTTGCTGCGCTACAAGCTTTACGCGGTTTTGGTTGCAAATTTGGGAGAGCGGTGCACTTGGACACGGTGCATTTGGACACAGCCAATCACAGCACCGTGTGATTAGAGACATTTGTAGGGTCCCTTGGAACAGCGACTTGTGATTGGACTGTGTCCAATTGCCCCGTGTCCAACTGATATACACCCCAAATTTGGCACCTATTGTCCGACAGCAAGATCTGTCACCAAAACCGTAGCCTAATGTCGACACAGATGGCTATGATTTTGCTGTGGGTTTTTGATCAAATTTGCTGCCAATCTGCGCCCAGTCTGCGCTCAATTTGCTTACTGAGATTATAATGAAAAGCCAATATTGGGCGCCATGATTGAGCCAACAGCCCATATTGGTAACAAATAAATCACAAATATGGGGGGCCATGCTTACACCAATGTTGGTTATATATTGGAATAATATTCCAATATATAGCCAATATTGCATGCAACGATTGCGCGCATGTACAGCCAATTTTGGATATAAATAAAATTTTATTGAAAATCCAATATTGCCCTGATAGCACAGAAAGTTTCAGTTATGTTGCAACATTTCAACGTTGGGACGTTTCAACGTTTATTGGTCTAATATTGGGCCTCAATATTGGCTATATATTGCAAAGCGTCTACTTTACAATAACGAACCAATATTGGGGATTCAATATTGGCCCAATATTAAGAATTCAATATTGGCTTACTTTTGAGCGCCAATATTGGTCTAATATTGGGTCTCAATATTGGTTATATATTGCAAGGCGTTTACTTTACAATAGCGAATCAATATTGGGGCCCAATATTGATCCAGTCTTTATCCAATGAGCTGTGCTACCAGGGTGCATGCCCAATTGAATGAAACCCAATTGATCATGTTCCGATTGGACACATATTATAATGCTCTGGTTTATATCGTGTAATTGATAAGAGTACTAAATAGTAACTTTCTATTAGATAATTTTAATATCGACAATGCATATCAATGGCGACGCATTCAATCAGTATAATATGTTTTCTTGATGAGTATTATACCAATTTAATATACCGTTGTTTATATCAGCGATATTAAGATTATCTAATAGAAAATTATTATTTAGTACACGTATCAAGTGTACGATGTAAACTAGGCCATAATCAATTGGGATGCTCTCAAGGACTGCCATCAGAAACCCTTGATGAGTAACATTTAATTCAGAGCAATCAGAGGAAAAAGAATTAAGATTTATTTATCATAATTGATTTATTAAAGTAACTATATCCATCGAGTAGAATTTCTGAATGTAACCATGCAGGCCTGCGTTCCAAAATTCTTCTCGGTGGGTAGAGTACATTTAATTGACCAATTATGGTAAAGAAATCCTAGTTATCTTTGTTTTTATTGGTCAATTAAACGCTACTCTACCCGTCGAGTAGAATTTTGGAATACAGCCCAAAGTCCTTAACATTTATTTCCAAGCACTCCAGAAATTCACTATCCGACAGCCAATTAGACCGGTCGACAAGCTTGTCGTATGACCATAGATTTCTATTATAATATTAGACTGCTAGCTACCTTAAATATCGCATAAAAAATGCCCCCCCCCCCAAAATATGTATTAGGTCAAAGAAGTTAACATGTGCAATATAACCGGATATGCAATATCCGGTCGCCGTTTACAAGATAAAAGTTTTATAGACGAAAAGCGCACACATACGCACACTCACATATATCAGAACCTTGAATAAGTTCTCATTGTTTTCCAACAGATGGCGTTACTAGAACTGCGTGTGTGGAGATTAATTCCCCACGGTTTTTCGCGCTACGCCGATTGGTTAATGCGAACGCCATTATCGGTTAGCTAGCTCTCTCCCTAAAAAAACTTTTAAGTTACCTTCTTGACAGAGTTAGAGTTGAGCTTAGGATATACGCAGAAAAACGGTCCTGTATAAATATAAATAAAGAAGAGTTGTTTTTGGTTGTAACGTGTGTCGTGTTTTCCGTCTTGAAGATCCTTTAAGAACACGTAGAATAGATAGTGTAATAACATTCATGTGGATAATAGCCAACTATAACCCCACATATTGGTGACCTGCCGACGTCGGAAACCGGCAATACAGTATTCAACAAAGAAAGCTACAATATCACACGGGTGGTTTGGCACTGAGGAGCAACAACACGATACCTGGAAAAGCAATTAATATACAATGGCTCAAGAGGTTGGCCGGATCAGCATCCGTCCACCACAATTCTGCAGAGAGAAACCAGTAATTTGATTTATTCAGATGGAAGCCCAATTCACGACCAACGGCATTACGCAGGATTTAACGAAATTCTATCATGCTATCCAAGCCTTAGATGTATCAGTTCTCGCAGAGATAAGCGAGCTGCTGATCAATCCCCCAGCAGAAGGTAAATATGAAGCATTGAAAGCACGCATTCTCAGTGAATTTCAAGATAGTGAAGAAAAGCGGCTTAAAACTCTGCTCAACCAAACCGATCTTGGCGATCAACGTCCATCTAAATTGCTAAAACAAATGCGAGATCTTGCAGAAAATAAAGTTTCAAAAGAATTGCTAAAATCTCTATGGTTGCAGCGCCTCCCAACTAATACACAGACTGTGTTGTCTACAAGTACAGACCCTTTGGATAAGCTAGCAATGATGGCAGACCGTATACACGATATCGTTTCTACCAATATATGTAACCTGGAGGCACATTCCTCGGGAGCGGTGCACTTGGACACGGTGCATTTGGACACAGCCAATCACAGCACCGTGTGATTAGAGACATTTGTAGGGTCCCTTGGAACAGCGACTTGTGATTGGACTGTGTCCAATTGCCCCGTGTCCAACTGATATACACCCCATTCCTCAGCTTCCATCGCGAATCCTTGGGAAGGTCAATTGTCCGAAATCATCAAAAGACTGGATTGTCTGGAAACAAGACGTCATCGCAGTACTACTCCAGCTCGACGACGATCAAAATGTTCCAGTAAATCTTGCACACGCATAGCACCGGCAGATTCGCGTTATTGTTGGTACCACAGACGTTTTGGACAGAACGCAAAAAAGTGTACTTCACCCTGCAATTGGACTGCCGGACATGAGCAGGAAAACTAACATCCGGGATGTCATCAGCGGCGAACACCCCGGGAAGCGTCGTACGCCGCCTAGTAATAACCGACCGTCACTCTGGCAAAAACTTTCTCGTGGACACAGGTGCAGACGTGTCGACTATCCCTGCATCGACCACAAGCAAACGCAAGCGTTCGAATTTAGTGCTTACCGCCGCCAATGGATCCAAGATTTATACTTATGGAGAAAAACTGCTTCAACTAGATTTTTGATTGCGACGTGCATTTCATTAGCCTTTCATTATCGCAGACGTTGGTAAGTCAATTCTTGGAGTAGATTTTTTATCATATTTTAACATTTTAGTGGATGTTCCTCGAAAGAGACTGGTAGACGGCAACACGAATTTCAAGATACCAGCCCAACTCAGTACCATCTCTATCCAGCAGATATTCCAACTAAAGAAAAATCTCCATACGATCGTTTGCTTGCGGAATATCCAGGACTCACACGAAACACAATAGCACCCAAGGAATCTAAACGTAATACTACTCACTCTATAGTGACTCAAGGCCCACCAGTTACAGCTAGAGCACATCGTTTGGCACCTGACAAGCTCAAAGCAACTAAGCTTGAGTTCGAGTTTATGATGCAACAAGGATTATGTCGGCCATCAAAATCCAGCTGGACAAGCCCCTTACATCTCGTCCCAAAGAAGAACGGTGATTGGCGCCCATGCGGCGATTACCGGAAACTAAACGCCATCACACAACCAAATCGTTACCCAATCCCATTTTTGTAAGATTGCGTTCAATTCTTCAACGGCGCGACTATATTTTCAACAATCGACTAGATTGGTGCATATCAGCAAATACCAGTCAAGCAAGAAGACATACCCAAGACGGCTATAATTACGCCTTTCGGATTATTTGAATTTCCATATATGACGTTTGGCCTAAGGAATGCAGCTCAAACATTTCAAAGATTCATAGACGAAACATTACGAGGATTGGATTTTTGTTATGCATATTTAGATGACATCATAGTTGCCTCTCGGAACCCAGAGGAACATCGAACTCATCTAAAAAAGCTATTTCAACGGTTGCAACAGGCTGGCATCGCTATCAACGTCACTAAATGTATTTTTGGAGCGAACGAGGTGATATTCTTAGGACACCACATTTTTGCAAAAGGATTAGCTCCAGCACCACGCAAAGTCCAAGCTATCCAAGATCTCACCGAACCTAGAAATGTTAAAGGACTGCGCAGATTTTTAGGTATGATTAATTTTTATAACAAGTTTCTACCTAATGCTGCACGCGTTCAGTCCCCGTTACAGGAAGCCATTGCTGGACAGAAGAAAAACGAACAGGCTCTAGTAGATTGGATATTGGAACGAAGAACCGCTTTCAAACGTCTCAAGGATGACTTAGCTCAAGTTGCATCGCTTGCATTTCCTAATCCGACAGTACAATTCTCTTTACAGACGGATGCTTCAGATTCGGCCATTGGAGCTGTGTTGCAACAGTGGAAAGACCAAACATGGCAACCATTAAGTTTTTTTTCACGGAAACTAACGCCAGCACAATGCAAATATAGTGTATATGATAAGGAGTTATTGGCAGTTTACACGGCTATTAAACGTTTTCGCTACATGTTAGAAGGACGTGATTTCTTTGTGTTGACAGACCACAAACCGCTTACATTCGCTTTTGCACAAAAGTTGAATCGTGCATCACCTAGACAATACCGACAATTAACGTACATTTCAGAATTTACTACTGACATCCGTTACATTCCTGGTGGGGACAATATAGTCGCCGATACCTTATCTAGGATTAACGCCGTAGAAATGCCAGTTATAGTAACTACGGAGGAACTCGCTCAAGGACAAGAAAACGACGAGGAATTGAGGCAGGAGTTACAAACGCCTTCATCTACACTAAAGTTACAGAAGTTCTTCATTCCAGGAACAAATGCTAGTTTGTATTGTGACTGCTCCACAGACGTTGCGCCCTTACGTTCTTGCACTACTGCGTCGACGCGTTTTTGATACGGTGCATAGACTTTCACATCCTAGTGGTAAAGCCACTAGATGCCAAATTGCACAGAAATTCGTCTGGACAAACATGAATAAAGATGTTATTGCTTGGGCGAAGTCATGTCTGCAGTGTCAACGCGCAAAAATAGTTCGTCACAATCATTTTGCGCCAGAAAAAATTCCAATGCCGGACGGTCGTTTCGACCACGTTCACTTAGACATTGTGGGACCACTGCCAACATCAAGAGGATTCAGGCATTGTTTAACGATGCTGGACAGATTTTCTAGTTAGCTAGAAGCTTCACCACTACCAGATACCTCAGCAGAGACTATCGTAAAAGTCTTTTTCACGACTTGGATCTTTCGCTTCGGTGCACCCAAAGTTATAACAACTGACCGCGGTACGCAATTCGAAGCAGGCTTATTTAACGCTCTGACTAATCTAAACGGAATCAAACGCACACGGACTACAGCTTATCACCCGGAATACAATGGTATAGTCGAACGTTGGCATCATTCTTTCAAGACGGCAATCATGTGTCACGCTACAACAGACTGGATTGATATTCTCCCAGTCGTGCTGTTAGGATTACGATTGTGCTATAAGGAGGACATCCGTGTTTCTACGGCCGAGTTATTATACGGTAAAACACTTCGAGTTCCCGAAGAATTTTTTGACCACGAGGACTTACCACCGGAGCCACAACGTTTTGTAGAGCCTTTTCGTAGGTTTATGCAAAAGGTTCAAGCAATACCTACAGCGCATCACATAAAAAACAAACCAGTATACCAGGACTTGTATACAGCCACACATGCATTTTTGAAAGATGATACTGTCAAACGCCCTTTGGAATGCCCTTATACTGGACCTCATCTTATAGTGAAAAGAATCTCAGATCGAGTTTTTATAATCAACTTTAGCTGCAGGGTGTGTATCAGTTGGACACGGGGCAATTGGACACAGTCCAATCACAAGTCGCTGTTCCAAGGGACCCTACAAATGTCTCTAATCACACGGTGCTGTGATTGGCTGTGTCCAAATGCACCGTGTCCAAGTGCACCGCTCCCTAGCGGCAAGGAAATCAGCGTTACAGCAAACCGCGTAAAACCTGCATATTACATTGACACAGAGAAGGATCATCCTACATCTACTGAGGAACCCAATAATGGATCTCCACCATCTAAACTATCGGTTGGAACTCCGTTTGACGAAGCATCAACTAGTACGCGTTCCACATGGAAAACTTATCCTGGTCCATCACAAAGAATTAAGAAGACTGTTTCGTTTGTAAGATAGTATTAAGGTTCAGACGTATTTTTTATTTTTTAAATATATCAATAATTTTCGTTAAATACTCAGAGGGGAGTATTGTGGAGATTAATTTCCCACGGTTTTTCGCGCTACGCCGATTGGTTAATGCGAACGCCACTATCGGTTAGCTAGCTCTCTCCCTAAAAAACTTTTAAGTTACCTTCTTGACAGAATTAGAGTTGAGCTTAGGATACACGCAGAAAAACGGTTCTGTATAAATATAAATAAAGAAGAGTTGTTTTTGGTTGTAACGTGTGTCGTGTTTTCCGTCTCGAAGATCCTTCAAGAACACGTAGAATAGATAGTGTAATAACATTCATGTGGATAACAGCCAACTATAACTCCACACGTGTGTGGTCTTCGGGAATTTTCCCCTAGGAAATTTCTCCTCGAGCTGTAGGCTCACTAGTTAATAATTGGTAACGGACGGACGATAGAAAAGGTAGCAGAGAGCGCATCTCTAGTGAGTTGAGTAACAGAGTCGTGCGTCGAATGTTATACGTGAGAGAGAAAACAATAAAGATCAGTTCTGTAGTATATCAGGATTTATTTTTCTTCTGATTTTGTTCCTGCACACCGACCGGTCACGAAATCGCGCTTTAGATAAATGTGGACGGTCATAATCCCACATTTAATGGTGACCCCGATATGATCCGGCAAACGGTGTATACCTGTGTGTGACGGTTCACTCGTATGGCTACGGTGCGATCGCCGCCGCATACGCGACAGGGAACGGCTTACGACGGCAGCATGCCGAGAGGAGATGACCACCGAGCGCCGGCCGTGGCCGTAGGGGCCGGTACAGCGACTCAGGAGCCGCACCCCACCTTGAGCAGCAGCACGGAACATTTTAAACTGCCCACGTGAACAGGTCGTGACGTCGACATATGGCTAGAAATGGCGGACCTGATCTTCGAGGCTCACGGATGCAACAACGTGGCAGTACGGTTCGGGAAAATGCTCAGCCAAATACCCGTTGAAATCATCAAACAGATCGACTCGGCTTACAAAGCATTACCGGTAGAGCAGCGGTACGCGGGTGTATATCAGTTGGACACGGGGCAATTGGACACAGTCCAATCACAAGTCGCTGTTCTAAGGGAACCCTACAAATGTCTCTAATCACACGATGCTGTGATTGGCTGTGTCCAAATGCACCGTGTCCAAGTGCACCGCTCCCGCGGTACGCGGCGTTCGCGCGGGCACTCACGGATCGATTCGCCGTTTCAAAGACAACGCGACTCAACGAGCTTCTGTCGCGGTGCGTGCTTGGTGACAAGGAGCCGTCTCACCTTTTGCAGGAGATGCGACAGTTGGCCCAGAGTCACGCAGACGGGACAATGCTGGAATCATTGTGGACGCAGCGCTTACCTCAGCATATGCGTGGCATTATTGCAGCAGCAGCTTCGGCATCGCTCGACGATAAAGCTAAGGTCGCCGACGAGGTTCTAGAGGCAACAGGCGTCGCCGTGACGGGCATCATTGCTGCCACATCCTCTGGCATTGTCGGTTCGGCTGGGCAACCTCGGGAATCGTGTCCGAGCGGCGATGCTGACTGGGTTGCAATGCTCAGGGAGATGCGTCAGGAGATCGCCGCCATTGGGTCGCAGCTTGCGCCGCGTGACGCCAACAGGAACGGAAGGCGCTCGCGGTCAAGGAATCGACAGCAGCACGAACGACAAAGTGGTCCACTGAGGGATCAGTCAGCCCAAGGTAAAAACAAGACCATCTGTTTCTACAGAAATTTCGGGGCCAAAGCACGCAAGTGCACCCGACCATGTCTTTTTGAGTCCACGGGAAACGACACCAGCCACTGAACACGGCGGAGCTCAGTAGCCTCCCTAGAGAAGACCGCCTCCATGTCACTGATGTCAGAAGCAGTGCCATCTATTTGGCGGATACCGGAGCGACAGTCTCGGCGATCCCACCGATTAAGGGACAACGGCCGCTCGAATCCTCATTGTTCGCAGCAAACGGTACTCCTATCAAGGTCTACGGAAAGTGCATTATCACGCTCGATCTCGGTCTCAGAAGAGATTTCACCTGGCAGTTTGTAATCGCCGATGTCAGCACACCGATTCTAGGGGCGGATTTCCTAAAGTACCATCGGCTCGATGTCTCGTTGCATCAAGGATCATTAATCGACCAGACTACTGGGTAATCAACTCGAGAAGTGCGCGCAACCAGCGCGCATGGTTTCTCGACGTTCGATACGTCACGAGCTTTTCATCAGTTGCTGGTGGATTTTCCGGAGATAACGAGGGACACTCACTACACGGCACACCGTAAGCACAGCATTGAGCATCACATCGTCACCAAAGGACCGCCCATTGCCGAACGGGCAAGGCGACTACCCCCGCAAAAGTATAAGGCAGCAAAGGCCGAGTTCCAATTCATGCTAAAGAGGGGAATTTGCCGGCCATCTAGCAGTCCGTGGGCTAGTCCGTTACATTTAGTGCCAAAAAAGCAACCCGGAACTTGGCGTCCGTGTGGGGACTATCGGCGCCTTAACGCAGTCACGGTGCCGGACAAATATCCCATCGCCAACTTGCAGGACTTCGCGCATGCTCTTCATGGGAAGAGCATTTTCTCGTCGCTGGACCTGGAGCGAGCCTACCACCAGATTCCGGTACACGAGGCTGACATACCGAAGACGGCCGTCATCACACCGTTTGGACTTTTTGAATTTCCGGTGATGTCCTTTGGATTTTGCAACGGATCGCAAAGTTTTCAGCGATTCATGGACACAGTTCTACGCGGACATGACTTTGTTTACTGCTACATAGACGACGTTCTCATTGCTTCAGCATCGGAGGCAGAGCACAAGGAGCACCTTCAACTTGTCTTCCAGAGATTGCGCGATTACGGTCTCGCCATCAATGTGTCCAAATGCACCTTCGGAGTGCGCAAAATCGAATTTCTGGGATTCCTCATCGACAATGAGAGGTCGCGGACCGCACCCAATAGGGTCGAAGCCATTCGAAGTTATCCACTACCTGGAGTAATCGTGGAGCTTCGCAGATTCCTTGGTATAATCAACTTTTATAGGCAATTCATCAGGAATGCAGCCAAAGATCAAGCGCTGCTTAACGGGTGTATATCAGTTGGACACGGGGCAATTGGACACAGTCCAATCACAAGTCACTGTTCCAAGGGACCCTACAAATGTCTCTAATCACACGGTGCTGTGATTGGCTGTGTCCAAATGCACCGTGTCCAAGTGCACCGCTCCCCTGCTTAACGCGTTCCTCAGAGACAGCAGGAAAAACGACAGGCGACCGATTCCCTGGACGGAGGAAACCAAACGAGCGTTCGAGGAGTGCAAGAGAAGCCTCGCCGAAGCTACGCTTCTCGCGCACCCCGTGGAAAACGCCACGCTCTTAATAGTCACGGATGCGTCAGATACGGCTATTGGCGCAGCTTTAGAGCAGTGGATCAACGACGCGTGGAGACCGCTCGGATTTTTTTCGAAAAAGCTACCTCCGCGCAAGCAAGGGTGGAGTGCGTATGACAGGGAGCTGCTCGCTATTTACGAGGGTCTCAAATATTTCAAGTTCATGGTCGAAGGACTCCGGCTCGTTATTCGCACCGACCACAAACCACTTACATATGCGTTTGCTCAGAAAGCAGAAAAGGCTTCACCTACGCAAGCAAGGCAGTTATCGTTCATCAGCCGGTTCACCACGACGATTCTCCATGTGGCAGGGACAGACAACATTGTGGCGGATGCACTCTCGCGTATCGAAGCGATCGACATGCCTACAGCAATATCTACGGCTGATATCGCTGCAGCTCAACAAGGCGATAAAGAACTTCAAACCTTACGGGAACAACCTAATTCACTTGTCCTCATGGAATATGCAGTCGACGACTCACCACACCCTCTCACGTGTGACACATCTGTGGGAGTCATTCGACCATACATTCCCGAAGCGCTACGTCATCGAATCTTCCATTTAACGCACAACCTGGCTCACCGGAGTGGCAGAGCTACCAGTAGGATGATCGCAAAAAAATTCATATGGCCGGGACTTGATAAGAACGTCACAAGATGGGCAAGAGCATGCATGCCGTGTCAAGTATCTAAAATTGGGCGTATATCAGTTGGACACGGGGCAATTGGATACAGTCCAATCACAAGTCGCTGTTCCAAGGGACTCTACAAATGTCTCTAATCACACGGTGTTGTGATTGGCTGTGTCCAAATGCACCGTGTCCAAGTGCACCGCTCTCTCTAAAATTGGTCGACACACACGAAGCGCGCCCCGACACATTGCGGTCCCGGAGAGGAGATTTCAGGAGATGTACCTGGATATCATCGGGCCTCTACCCGTAATTCGGGAATACAGGTATTGCCTGACCATGATAGATCGGTTTACCAGGTGGCTAGAGGTCATACCGATCAAGGACATCACAGCGGAAACTATTGCTGACACTTTCGTCGCGCACTGGATTTCGCGATATGGATCACCACGCTGCATAACCACCGACCAAGGGTCGCAATTTGAAGCAAGATTATTCAACGCTCTCAGGAACGCCATAGGTTGTCGTCGGATCCGGACTTCTTCCTATCATCCCAAGAGCAATGGTATGATTGAGAGAACGCATCGTATCCTAAAAGCAGCTATCATGTGCCAGCAGACGCACGACTAGCCCAATGCTCTACCGCTCGTGCTACTAGGACTTCGTACAGCATACAGAGAAGAATTAAAAGGTTCGGTTGCGGAACTGTTGTATGGCACAACTTTAACAATACCAGGCGATTTTTTCTTAGAGCCGGAAATGAAAGTGGAGCCACAAGTCTTCATACAGAAGCACCGCGAAATCATGGCAAAAATACGATCGACACCGACCTCACATTATATCAAACGGTCTTCTTTTGCAAGGATCTACACTCATGCACGCACGTTTTCTTGAGGGACGACAGACCGAGGCCACCCTTGACGAAGCCATACAAGGGACCGTTTGAAGTAAATCGTAGAATCAGCGACATTCTTTTCGTCATCAAATTAGCCAACGGCGCGGAATTAACAGTTGCCACCGAGAGACTAAAACCAGCGTACCAGTTGAACGAGACTATTGAGGCACGACAACAGCAGCAAACGCTGAACCAATCGTCCAGGTTGCGAACATATTCAGGAGCAAGTGAAAAGCGTAAGGTGACCTTCAGCACAGAAACCGAGGTTCAATATTTTGTAACCAGCATAGCACAATCCTAAATCGCCCATATTCTTATATTGTATCATCATCATTAGTTTTCTTTTTCATTGTAATGCGCGACACGTGATTTGGACACCTTCGCAGCATCGAATGAACACCTACATAATCTGTGATTCTCTCTCGTGAACTAGATTTAAGCATCAAGTGCCTAACGATAAAAAAGAAACAGCTAAGTGTCAAAACCGAATTCGGGATGTAGCGACGAAATCTCTTTCGCTTTGACACTTGAGGGGGGTACTGTGGCCTTCGGGAATTTTCTCCTAGGAAATTTCTCCTCGAGCTGTAGGCTCACTAGTTAACAATTGGTAACGGACGGACGATAGAAAAGGTAGCAGAAAGCGCATCTCTAGTGAGTTGAGTAACAGAGTCGTGCGTCGAATATTATACGTGAGAGAGAAAACAATAAAGATCAGTTCTGTAGTATATCAGGATTTATTTTTCTTCTGATTTTGTTCCTGCACACCGACCAGAGTCACGAGATCGCGTTTTCGATAAATGTGGACGGTCATAATCCCACACGTGCGTGTAGTTTAAGATGGTAACGCATCTATAAGGAAATACTATAAGCAAGCTTGAAATTCAGTGTATGTCATTTCGCCGAAGAAGTGTAAACAACTTTTTTTTTATAGTTTTAAACATGTCGAATTTCATGCCAAAAAAATTATTTGCGGGGAATTTTACTGCACTATTTTATTAAAAAAAAAAAAATCAGCAGCTGAAGCATACAGAATTCTTGTTGAGACTTACGGCGACCATGCTCTGTCGGAAATAACATGCAGAAATTGATTTAGACGCTTCAAAAATAATGATTTTGATGAAGATAAACAACGTTCTGGCGCACCGAAAAAGTTTGAAGACGAAGAATTGGAGGCATTGCTTCATAAAGACTCATATCAGACGCTAGCTAAACTTGCAGAATCATTAGGAGTTGATCACACAACAGTTTCGAAACGTTTGAAAGTATTAGGAATGATTCAAAAGCAAGGACATTGGGTGCCGTACGAGTTGAAGTCGAGAGACGTCGAACGGCGTCTTTTCACGTGTGAACAGCTGCTTCAACGGTAGAAAAGGAAAGTTTTTTTTCATCGTATTGTGACTGGCGATGAAAAGTGGATACATTACGATAACCCTAAGCATAGAAGATCGTGGAATAAACCCGGCGATGCATCAACATCATCGGCAAAGCCGAATATCTATGGTTCGAAGCTTCTGCTCTGCATTTGGTGGGATCAGCTGGATGTAGTTTATTATGAACTGCTCAAACCGAACGAAACCATCACGGGAGATCGCTATCGACTACAATTGATGTGTTTGAGCTGAACATTGAAGGAAACATGGCCGCTATACGAGCAGAGACACGACAAAGTGATTTTGCAACATGACAACGCTCGGCCATATGTTGCACAACAGGTGAAAACTACTTGGAAACGGTTAAATGGGAAGCCCTACCCCACCCGCCGTATTCACCAAACATTGCCCCTTTATCACTTGTTCCGATCGATGGCATATGGCCTGGTTGAGCAGCACTTCCATCCTTATGAAGATGCCAAAAAATGGGTCGACTTTTGAATAGCCTCAAAAGTGTTGTTTTTCCGACGTGGAATTCAAATGCCGCCAGAAAGATGGAAAAAAGTAGTGGCTAGCGATAAACAAATTTTAGTGATATGTTTTTTACGACTTTTTTTAAAATAAAGTATTAATTTTCACGAAAAATCAGCGAGAACTTATTCAAGGTTCTAATATATACAGGGTTTCGCATTTTAAAAGTGCACCCAAAATAACTACCTTATTTTTGATTTTAGAGAAAAATGTTTCAAACAAAAGTTGTATGGTTTGGAGGGGGTCATAAGGTGGTATCATTGGTTTAACTTTGGATAGTCATTTGAAAATTACGTGAAGGTCATTTTCAATTTCTTAAATGGAACATATCATTTTTCGTTATATTGTCACGACTTGTCTCGCGGTTCGGTCGGACGATTTTGGCGTTTGCGCGAGCGAGCGTGACACCGACGGCGGTGGATGAGCTCGCCGGTGTCCTGGAGTTTGGCCGTGGCGCGTACGTGGGTTCTGTGTGCGTGTGTGTGAGGTAGAGTGAGGGCCAGTCGGTTACAGAAATAAAAATAATTTATTGAGGCGGTATACACTGGGTGTGGCAGTCGCGATCTTACTCCTAATCTTATCGCTAGTCTTACCTCTATTCGCAACTTACATCTACACGCAGTCTTATACTATCGCGGACTTATAACTAAACGCAGTCTTATACTATCGCGGACTTATAACTAATTCGCGGCGTGTGGGACGCCTGTCGCAGGCTTCCCCGCTAACGCGGAACGGTATCGTTGTATCGGCGGTGGTGACGCGGAGGCGATGCACGGCGGTCGTTGCGGCGGCTCTTATAGATGCGGCGGAGGGGACGCGGCCGTGATGGCTGCGGCGGTACGCCTAGGATGTTGGCGTCGGCGGGCGCGGAGGTGCCCGAGAGGAGACAGCGGGTGGGGAGCCCCGAGCGCGGGGCAGAGACGGTGAGCTTGCCACCTCGTGTGCTGTATAACCTCTCTTAGGGGTACTGGCCTTTAGGGCAGATGAGCGCATCTTTCCTCTCGGTCGAGTCTCTGAGCGGCAGGGAGGTCAGAAGCGCTTGACCGAGGCGGTGAACGTGCCACCTCTGGTTCCCGTACCTCTCAGAGAGCGGATTAGATAGCAGGAGGCGGTCACCCCGGGAGGATGAGCGCACCTTCCCGGTTGTAGCGGTTTTCTGAATGTGAGCGTATGCCGGTAAGGAGTTAGGAAACGGCGGTCGTATTGGGATGAGTACAGACGCCTCGGGAATGGCGCCTTCTCTTTATCGCGCGGCGCTTATGTACTCGTTGCTTCTTGTTCTTGGCGCGTACGACGTTCCCCCACGCGAGGGAATAACCGACGGCGTCGCGATTCGGCAGCAGCGTGTGTCTTTATTTATTTGGCGCTTTGCGCCTGTTAGACGACCCGACGGATGTTCGGTCGGGTCGTCGTGACAAGACGGCTGTCTCGTCACAATATATTCTTGTAGTTTATCAGAGCTTTCCAAAACATTAATAAAATATTTTTCTATTGCGTACTTTTCGAGTTATAAAGCTCTAAATTTGCAGTATTTTGATAAAAATATAAATTCGCTTTCTTGTAGTCTTATCTTACATGATCCAGCCAGTCAAGGCAAGATAATCTGAGCATGATCCAGCCATTCAAGACAGGATGCGGATATGACCCAGCCAGTCAAGGCAAGATAATCTGAGCATGATCCAGCCATTCAAGACAGGATGCGGATATGACCCAGCCAGTCAAGGCAAGATTCGAATATGACTCAGCCAGTCAAGGCAAGATTCGGCCATAATCCAGCCAGTCAAGGCAAGATATGAGCATGATCCTGCACTAACTTTCGAATCGAAAGAATTAGCAATTGCACTTTCACGATTGTTACAGTTTATTATTGATTGTCAGTCAGTGCAGGCAGACACATATGTTTTACAATCATTAACGTTTTCTTGGTAAGACAGAAACTTTCGAGATTTTTGCCAAATCTTTTTTTCTTTATAAAATTATAGCTGCTTATCCACCAAATGAAATTGTGGACGTGATCCGCATTTTGGGTGAGGCCAGGAATAATTACTTAGCAGCAGAAAGGCTTTACGCTGAAAGATTTCCAGATAGACGCCATCCTGATAGGAGAGTAGTAAAAAAATTTTGCGACAGAGCTGAGCAGGGTTTTCTAAGAAGGAACCGACGAAAATTGAGTCCTAATGAGGTAACATCATTGACTGTTATAGATGCCGTTGTTTTGAATTCTCAAATTTCTGCGAGACAAATTGAGAGACAATACGGTATACCTAAATCAACAGCCAATCGTGTGCTCAAGGTCAACAAGTTTCACCCATACCACATTCATCTAATTCAGCAATTTGGAAGAGAGGGACTTCTAACGTCGAATCCGTTTCTGTAACTGGGCTCGAGATCAAATCCAACAAAATCCCCGGTTCGTTGCTCATATGCTTTTTTCTGATAAAGCCACGTTTTGTAACAGAGGAGGTGTTAATAGACATAACTGCCATTATTATTAGATGTTAATCCATATTAACAGAGAAGCCAAAAATTCTGAAGGCAATGGTCTATTAATGTTTGGGCAGGCATTCTGGGAGATGTTATTGTTGGTCTATATTTTTTTTAAGAAAATCTTAATGCGGTAAACTACCTAACATTTCTTCAACATAACCTGGCCAACCTCTTAAGACATGTCGACAACGATGTACTTAGACAAAAGTGATTTCAACAAGATGGAGCGCCAGTTCATAGATCTTGAGCCGTTACACAATATTTAAATGTAAGATTCCCGAATAGGTGGATTGGTCTGGGCAGCCAAATTAAAAAATGGCTCCCAAGATCATCCGACTTGACGCCCCTAAACTTTTATTTCTGGGGCTACATTAAAGTGTATTCGAAAAAGCCAACAACCGTTGAAAATATGAAAAATCAGATCATAGAAGCTTGCAGAAATATTAATGCAAGTGTTCTTCAAAAAGTTAGAGACGATTTTCAGCATAGACTAGTGTTGTGCATATAAGTAAATGGTCAAGTTTTTGAACATCTAAAGTAATTGTACAAAAACTCATCTTGCCTTGACTGGCTGGATCATGT
>NW_022639691.1:34687-36572 GCF_010583005.1 Odontomachus brunneus
GTCGAAGCGTTCACGTGATATTTTTTTGTAGCAGTAGTTTGCTATCTACTGATTCCGTGCTTTCTTTATTTTGTAATACTAAACTTTGGCGTTTAGTTATTTTTCTATTATTAATATTACGTATGGTTATTGTATGCCTCGTGTATCCTTTTCGATCTCTGTAACTCTTTGTGCAATACGTATTATTGTGTGAGGGCAATCTTAATAATAGAAAAATAACCAAACGCCAAAGTTTATTATTACAAAACAAAGAAAGCACGGAATCAGTAGATAGCGAATTACTGCTACAAAAAAATATCACGTGAACGCTTTGACGCACAAAGCGAGAACGCTGCGTTATTGGCCGGATGCACGAGCACGCCGGTGAGCACGTGATCGGCCGGCGGTTACACACGCGAAAGCGCGGCGTGAAACGCACGAGAAAGAGAGTAGGCAGCCTCGCACAGCTGGCCATCTGCGCAAGAAAACAAGAACTGAACTTACAGCTACGCAATATAAAATTGCCGAACGCTGGCAAGAAAGAGAGTCCACTCCTCTGACAAAACCAGCACAAACGATAGGAAAGGCTCATGAACACAGCCACGTAGCACGCAAACGATCATGTGCATGTTACGCACGCGTGATCACGTGGACTGCACAGCACCGGATCGTGATCGCGCACATACGAACACGCGAGCGGGCACGCGGTCGGCTCGTGCGAGAGGATGCGCTTGAAAAATACGGAAGCGCTCGCGAACAGAGGCGCACTGAATGCAACATGCACGCGGGCACCGCGTGCGTTTTCGCGAGAGCGGGATCAGATCCGACGGCGCGAAACCGGCTGTCGCCTCGCGAACGAGATTCCGCACGCGCAACTCTCGCTATCACCTTTACGAATAAATTAGCGATCAGCCTTGTAGCTAACACCGCAGGATACTCCGCGTGAGAAAAAGCATGTATAACAACACAGCCGAACAAAAGCGAAGACGCGGGCGAGCGAACGCTCAAGCGAGCGAGTGAAGCGCAGGTAAGTCACTGAGGCGGACAGAGAGAAGACCCGGAAGCACTCGCTCCTACAGGGTGCGGCGCCAAAATCCGGACAAATTATACATTTTTTCCAAACATATTTTTATTGCAAAAACGAAAAAGTTTACAAAATTGTTTAACCTCTGTTTCGAACAGTCTTAGACAATAAGCAGCTAGTTCATATGCCGTCGAACGTTCGTCGACTACTATTGTCAATTGCGCGAATATAGTTTATGCTCTTCTATTCAGGAGCCTCGTAAGATGGTGTGAGGAAGTACGATAGTGCTCTTGTGTGTAAGAGCACGGCGTGACCCAGAGTAGGGCACGCGTGGAGTTGTCCGGCGCCTCCGCGCTGGAAAGGAATCCCCCTTTCGGAGGATAATAATCACTTAGAGTATTGGGACACTTATCCGTCTTCCTTGTGAGTGTCGGAGTCAAGTCCGAATAAGATTCAGCTCAGGTTGGCGAGGGAGCAACAGAGACTGAATCTGATATGTTAGACTGGCGAACGTTGCTCGCCTGAACAGTCGCGCACGCGGCGAATGCTATGTCTCGTAGTGAGAGCCTATTCGCGAATGTAACTCTGAATCGCGTACGCGGCCGAGTCGTAGTCTGACGTTGACGTACACGTAACCGTAGACGTGCGTTGATAGTACTGCGTGCGTGACGAATGCTAAGTCTCGTCGAGACGAGAAGCATATAGAGTCGCGGATGCGACGACGTAGGAGTCTTGAGTAGACTTAGGCCAGCGATCGTGTGTCGCGAGAGCGCTGTGCCTCTTGCAGGGAAGTAATAGCGAGTGTGCCTCGCGTGAGAGCTGCGGCCCTGGCAGCGAAGCAATAGCAAGCTTGGCTCGCGTGAGAGATGAAACGATGACTCG
>NW_022639691.1:36582-37454 GCF_010583005.1 Odontomachus brunneus
TAAATGTAAGATTCCCGAATAGGTGGATTGGTCTGGGCAGCCAAATTAAAAAATGGCTCCCAAGATCATCCGACTTGACGCCCCTAAACTTTTATTTCTGGGGCTACATTAAAGTGTATTCGAAAAAGCCAACAACCGTTGAAAATATGAAAAATCAGATCATAGAAGCTTGCAGAAATATTAATGCAAGTGTTCTTCAAAAAGTTAGAGACGATTTTCAGCATAGACTAGTGTTGTGCATATAAGTAAATGGTCAAGTTTTTGAACATCTAAAGTAATTGTACAAAAACTCATCTTGCCTTGACTGGCTGGATCATGTCCAAATCTTACCTTGATTGGTTGGATCATGCTCATATCTTGCCTTGACTGGCTGGATCATGTCCAAATCTTGCCTTAACTGGCTGGATTATGGCCGAATCTTGCCTTGATTGGCTGGATCATGCTTAGATTATCTTGCCTTGACTGGCTGGATCATGTAAGATAAGACTACAGGAAAGTGAATTTATATTTTTAACAAAACTGCAAATACTGCAAATACTGCAAATACTGCAAATTTAGAGCTTTATAACTCGAAAAGTACGCAATAGAGAAATATTTTATTAGTGTTTTGGAAAGTTCTCGTAAACTACAAGAATATATAATGAAACATGGTATGTTCCATTTAAGAAATTGAAAATGACCTTCACGTAATTTTCAAATAACTATCCAAAGTCAAACCAATGATACCACCTTGTGACCCCCTCGAAACCATACAACTTTTCTCTGAAACATTTTTCTCTAAAATATAAAATAAGGAATTTGGGGTGCACTCTTAAAATGGGGCACCTTGTATATATATATATATATATATATATATATATATATATATATAT
>NW_022639691.1:37464-42167 GCF_010583005.1 Odontomachus brunneus
ATTGCAAAAACGAAAAAGTTTACAAAATTGTTTAACCTCTGTTTCGAACAGTCTTAGACAATAAGCAGCTAGTTCATATGCCGTCGAACGTTCGTCGACTACTATTGTCAATTGCGCGAATATAGTTTATGCTCTTCTATTCAGGAGCCTCGTAAGATGGTGTGAGGAAGTACGATAGTGCTCTTGTGTGTAAGAGCACGGCGTGACCCAGAGTAGGGCACGCGTGGAGTTGTCCGGCGCCTCCGCGCTGGAAAGGAATCCCCCTTTCGGAGGATAATAATCACTTAGAGTATTGGGACACTTATCCGTCTTCCTTGTGAGTGTCGGAGTCAAGTCCGAATAAGATTCAGCTCAGGTTGGCGAGGGAGCAACAGAGACTGAATCTGATATGTTAGACTGGCGAACGTTGCTCGCCTGAACAGTCGCGCACGCGGCGAATGCTATGTCTCGTAGTGAGAGCCTATTCGCGAATGTAACTCTGAATCGCGTACGCGGCCGAGTCGTAGTCTGACGTTGACGTACACGTAACCGTAGACGTGCGTTGATAGTACTGCGTGCGTGACGAATGCTAAGTCTCGTCGAGACGAGAAGCATATAGAGTCGCGGATGCGACGACGTAGGAGTCTTGAGTAGACTTAGGCCAGCGATCGTGTGTCGCGAGAGCGCTGTGCCTCTTGCAGGGAAGTAATAGCGAGTGTGCCTCGCGTGAGAGCTGCGGCCCTGGCAGCGAAGCAATAGCAAGCTTGGCTCGCGTGAGAGATGAAACGATGACTCGTGCGGAGTCGTGAGCTCGACCGTACTAAGTTCTGTCGGCGCTGATACCTGGTATATGCAATATGGGAGATGTCGCGAAGAGAGACGTCCACCGCGGTGGAGGTGTCAAGGTAATCCGAAGTGATCGCGCGAAGCCTTCTCTCAATCCTCGATCGTATTGAGAAGGTGGAGATCCGTGGAGTTACCATACACTTCGTAACACAGATGCCAACGTGTCCTCGGACACTCTAGAGGCAATAAGCCCAACGTGCAAACGCACTATAAAGGGCTGCGGAGAGTTGTGTAGAATTGCCAAAGACCTAAACACAAAATGCCAACGTGTCTACGACACTCTTAAGGCAGTGAAGATCGATGCAGATATGCAAAAACTATACCTCTGGCGAGGCAAGTGCCTAACGTGCTTGCGCACTCAAGAAAGCGAGATGAAGCTAGCTGGAGCTTAAAAGAATACCTCAATAAGGCAGTGACTTGAAATCGCAGTCAAAAGGCTGGCAAAAGGCAAAAGGCCTCGAGTGGTCTCGCGCGGCGCCTTATATAGGCGCCTAAGCAAGAATTAACCGCGAAAAGCGGCTCCGGCTGACGCGATCGCCGCGTCGCGACGACGGCGCGCACTGGCGGCGGGAGTCCGGCGACCTCGAGTTGAGCGGCGCCTGAGGCTCGGCCGCCCGCCGTACACGCTCCGCACGGACACCCAGCTGCCGTCCGGAACAACCTCATTATTTGTAAGGCTATAAAGAACACATTTACTCAATATATCCTCCGCTTGCTTGAATGACCGCCTCTATTCTCGGTCTGAAGCGTGCGCAGGCGCGCTTTAATGTCACAGTCTATATCGGTGAATGCCGCTTCAATAGCGGCTCTTAATGATGCGACGTTTGAATGTCTGGACTTGTTCGTGACCCTTTCAACTACGCTCCATACATAGAAGTCCAAAGGATTCAAATCTGGGCTGTTAAGGAACACAAAAGCAGGTTACAGCGTTCAACTCGCTTTGTCCTGGCGGCTTCGGAAAGCATCTGTCTCACTTTAATTGTGTAAGACTTGTAGCGGAGGTCCTCCTCGACGATTCGACGCATAGTTTTCTCGCTCATACCAATAACCGACGACAATTTTCGGATCGACTGCCCTGGATCCTCAAAAATCAGCTCCTGAGTCCGTTGAATGATGTCGGGCGTCCTGACAACGCGCTCCTTTGAGTGGGTTTTCCTCACCGGTGTTACAAAACCTTCGTTGGACTTTTCCGACTTATTATATTTTGCGATGATATCATACACAGTTGATCTCGGGTACCCGAAGAACCGAATGATTTCTGTCGCCGAGGGCCCAGCGTGAACACTTTCGATAATCGCGGCTCTTCGGTTATACTCCGCACTTGGTTTCAACATTATGACTATTTCGAGGTTATGATGGTTTAGTACATGCGTCAAGCTATTTGAACGCTAATCGCGACATCTACCAGTGGTATGGAACGGCGAGAATTTCAAATTGAATTTTGTCCGGATTTTGGCGCCGCACCCTGTATAGGGAGCGGTGCACTTGGACACGGTGCATTTGGACACAGCCAATCACAGCACCGTGTGATTAGAGACATTTGTAGGGTCCCTTGGAACAGCGACTTGTGATTGGACTGTGTCCAATTGCCCCGTGTCCAACTGATATACACCCCCCTGTATATAGGAAACGCGGCAAGCTCTTGCGGCGTGGCAGCAAATAATTGGCGCGGCTGTAGCGTCTGCTTGCGCCTATCGACGCGAGGCGGCGGCTGCGGTAATCCGCGCGTGGGAGTGTGTGTGCCCAGCATCTACTGGGACGCCACAGATATATGTGCCATCGCTGCCCGCTTTCGTGCTCGAATTGCATCGCTGACAAGCCGTAACGGTACATCTACTGCCATCTGACGTCAGTCCTTCAACGAAGACTGCATTATCGACGCTTTCTAAGTTCGGAATCGTCTTCAGCATCCCCTTAATGGCTCCTGTATACATGATGCGGTAATGCTTGCCGCGCGGCGGAAGTTCGCGCGACAGCCAATCAATATGCTGCTTTCCGTAATAACCTTCTAGCTCTTATGGAAAAACAACATATTGATTGGCTGTCGCGCGGACTTCCGCCGCGCGGCAAGCATTACCGCATCCTGTGTGCAGGAGCCATAAGGGGATGTCGGAGTCAATCCCGAACTTTGAAAGTGCCGATAACGCAGATTTTGTAGTTCAGAGACTGTCATCAGATGGCAGTGGATGCTCGCACGGCAGCTGCGCCACGCGACTTCAAGCTCAGACATACGAGCCAGCGTTGCCATCTCTAAGATGTAGGCAGCGTTGCCACATCTAAGATGCAAGTTCGTGCGGCGCAGCGCACTATACTTATGCTGTTTGCCTCCCAAGAAGCTACAACTTGTTGAATCAATTTCCGAACGAGTCATAGCACGTTAGATAGCTGCAATGTTTAGCATGAACATCCTAACGGGGTTTGTGCAAGTGGACCTTTGTTTGTGAGAAATAATAGTATAAAGTTCGGGTCGCGGAGCTGCAGCGTACATAGGGCTAAAGTTACGGCTCTCTTTTAATGAAGCGGTGTGGCTGAGTGAACTTAGAGTCCCTGTACATAGAGTCTGGCCACGTTATGTGTTCATTTTTATTGGTCGAAACAAATTTTGGAAAAACATGGTGGAACCAATAAGAATCATTATAGAAAGTATAATAATTTGAAAAGGAATAAAACAAGAAAATTAATGACAATTAATATTATTCTTTTCTAGAAATTTTGTAATTTAAAAATAAAGAAATTAACTAATAATACTTAAAATCATAATCATTACAGTATATATTCAGTTATAGTATATATTATAGTTATTACAGTATATATACATTATTTTATTATTTATATGTTCAGTATCACAATGTTTGTATCACAATAATAAATAAAACTTATTATAAAACTCTTGTATTTAATAAAATAAGTTTTTTAATGAAAAAAATGAAAGATGTTCCTTGTACAAGTCTAAAAAATTGTCATCATTTAAGTTTGAAAATTATGAAACGATTTATTTTATATAGAATAAAAATATTATATAATAAATTCATTATTGAATTACAGCATGCATAGCCATTGTTTTGCTATTGTATATTGGTTTTACTAGCCGGCTTTTTGTACATGAAATTTTTATTCTATATGAAATAAATCTTTTCATAATTTTAAAACTTAAATGATGACAATTTTTGAGACTTGTACATGAAACATCTGTCATTTTTGTCATTAAAAATTTATTATATTAAATTTAACGTTATTTAAATGAGGCAAATATTGTCGAATAATTAATTCCATATTAATAAAATACTGAAAAACATCTGTGGTTACAAAAAATAATGTATTATTTCGAAAGCATTTTAAGTATACAAATGTTACATATTTAATATTTGCATTATATTTAGTCGAACAGAATTTAAACAAATAGCGCATATTTTACTTTATTTTACTTTATTTTACTTTATTTTTATTTTATTTTAGCCTGCAGAATTTAAACAAATAGCGTATATTTTACTTCTTCCTGTACTAATGCTGTGAACTATATATCCAACTATGTTATATAAGACATTTAACTCTATACTACTAAAATATATATCTTTTAAATGAATGTCAATATGAATATTTGGAACTTGTTTGTTAACATCTTTTTTTTTAATGTGTTCAAAAAATCACCTAAAAATTGTCTGTCATCTTGGTCATAATTGGAATATTTCGATGGTTTAATATAGCGAGATGTGCAAAGTTCCTTTAAATTCTGTTTGAATTGTAAAGCATTAGGTATTTCATGTTTTGCTCTTATTCGTGAAAATAAATTTTCTACACAATCCTGCGTGAATCGGCTTGTTAATATATATATATATATATATATATATATATATATATATATATATATATATATATAT
>NW_022639691.1:42219-49054 GCF_010583005.1 Odontomachus brunneus
TATATAATCTCTTTCATTTATCGGATATTCTGTTAATTCGATAATGGATTTTGTTGTGATCATAACACCACATTGGACGGGTTTAAACTTGTGATTTTTACCTATTGCAATATTTCTAAAAAGTTCTACAACTGACTTAAGAAATTCGATACTTCGATAATGTTTCTTCACTTTTTTTGTTACCAGATGTTATACCCAATGCTATTTTTTGAGATCGTGATGTTACAAGTGTAAACCATTTGGAAACAACTTCTATGAATGATGCTGTCGTCTTATATTTTATTTTGCATTTTTGTTCTGCTACAAATGTAAGTGCATTGTTAACATCCAAACTCATGACATTTTTCGCTGTATTAACTTTCATTTTGTTGTAATTACCAGAAATAATATTATTGTGTCGAAGTTTAGGAGCTAATTTGAAGATCATATTTTCTTGTAGTTCAAGTAATTCACTCAAATGTTGGTATTTTACGGCACAAGAAGATAATTTATGTATATCCACGAATGTTTCTGGCAGTTCTATTATTTGATTATTTTCCAGGCAAGATCTTAAATTTTTTAAGAGATATGGTGCATCAGCGAAAAAAAATAATTTTTGTTTATTGTCTACAAGATGACATATAGAATTATGAATTGGTGAAAATTTTCCAGCTGAAATGTTTCCAAATGCTTTCCACATGGCTTAATTTATTGATTCCATATCGGAAGTTATGCTATGTACATATAAGCCAATGGATTCTGCTTTTCTAATGACTGTTTCTATTTTAACTTTTAAAATAGCACCGTTAAATCCATTAGGAGTATAATAAAAGGCAACAACTTGTTTTCACCGTGAAAAAATACCAGCAAACATCACAACTAAAACATGCGTTGCTTTTTGTGTTTGTCTGTAAAGGAAAGCATTTTTCTATAATTACAAATATATACAATTTAAAATTTTGAATTTTTAAAAAGACAAGAGAATTTAATTTTATATAAATTTAGGAAAGAGATATACCAGAACTATCACGAACATTAGCATTGCCAATATATGAAAGAGTAGAAGGATCAAACTGCTTTCCAGGTACTATGCTCATTTCATCGATAGCAATCATGGCATTTCTTTCTCGATTATCTTTAAAAAGAGAAACTTATTTCTTTAAGATATCAAAAATGTCTTCTAATATTCCAGGTTCAAAGTTAATGCCTTCTTTTTTTCTTTGTAAAATGCATTCTGATGGCAAAGGTAGATGTTGAGCTAATAATTCGTACCCATTGCTGCCACACAAAAACCTCAGTTGTAATGTCTTAAGAATTGTATCGTTTGACCACTTAAATCCACGTGAATTTTGACCAATAACAGCTTGAATTTGATCATCATTGAATATTCGTTTCAGATTTAATAGTAATTTGGACTTTAATAAATTGTCTCCTGTAATTTTTTCTTTTCTTCTATTAATCTTCTGACATGTTTTTTTAATATTATTCTTTATTTTTAATTTTTATTAATAGTTAAGTTTGCTTTCTGTACTTTTAATGTAGCTTCTTATGCTCTCAGTTCAGCATGTTCAAGTCTTTATTTAGTAGTAGTAGTAGTAGAATTTATTGTTTCCCTCAGGGCTACAATTCAGTGCCTTCTCTAACGCCCGCTTACATTTAACTCTAACTTATACTAACTTATACTAACGCTTATGCTAACGCTTATACTAACCTATATTAACTTATACTAACGCTTATAACTCTTCTTATCCTATATACCCATCACCCAACTTAACCTAGAAACCACCCCATCCCCCTCTCCCCAGCTACTCCCCTACACACACACACACACACCCTCAATATTTTCTATCCCTCCCCTCCCCCTCTCGTCCCTCCATGTGACCTCCGCTTCCGCCGTCCCTCACGTTCATTCACTCTCCCTATCTCCCTCTCTCTCTCTCTCTCTCTCTCTCTCATCTCTCACACAAACACAACATTCCTCCCCCCCATCCTCCTCTCGACCTCCCTCATTCCTTCCAATCTTCTTAACCAATCCTCTCCTTCCCCTTCCTCCCCCAACACTAACTCCACCATCTCTTGCCAGCTCCCCACATCCCCCCAATCCAAGCACTCCTCCCATACATGTTCCCATGATTCCTCCCTAATCCCACATAATCTACATTTTCTATCTTCTTCCTCCCTCCAATACCAGTTTCTAACCTAAATTTCGCTAACCTTTGCCACCTATTCTCCCCCCATCCCTTCTTCAAGTACCCTGGTATCCCCTCACCTTTTACTCTCCCATACCATTTATTATATTTTGCCTCCTTTATCCTACATCTCTCCCTCCTATGCATTTCCCTCTCCCTCTTTATCACCCTCTCAAATCCCCCCTCACTCTTCTCCCTCTCCTCCTCCACTTCCCACAAACTTATTTCTCTCTCCTCAAAAAAATTCTTTCTTTCCCCCTCCCATTTCCCTATAACCTTCCCTCTTTTCCATCTCTCTTTCATTTCCTCCCAACACCACCTTGCTATCCTACTTCCCCTTCCCTCCTCCAACCTTTTCTCAAAACGCCTTATACTCGCCCTTTCCCTTATCCTCTCCCTTTGCAACATCTCCCTCAATAGATATCCTGGCGTCTCCCATTCCACCCCTAAAACCCACCTCATTTACCTATCTTGCAACCTCTCCATTCCCTCCCTCTCTTTCCATCCCCATACCTCTACCCCATACCCCATTACTGACATACCCCACACTAACCTATCAAATAACCATAAACTCCTCCCCCAATCCTCCTTAAATCTTTTCTTCCCTATCCCCCAAACCTGTCCCATTACAGACGCCCTTCTTCTTATCCTTTCCTTCACATGCTCCTCCTGACCCCCATTCTTCTGCAGCATATATCCCAAATATTTATATCTTTTTACCTCCTCAATTTTCTTCCCCTTCCACCTCCAACTCACACTCTTCTCCCTCCCTTCCCCCTTCCTAAACCTCATAATCTTCGATTTTTCCACATTCATCTCCAATCCCTTCCTATCCAAGTATCTCACTAACCTCTCTATCAAGCATTTCATCTCCCCTTCCTCCTCCGCCAAAATCGCTATGTCATCCGCATACGCTAACGAGAATACCTTTCCTCCCCCCACCTTAACCCCCCCATCCCCCCTTCCCAACTCCTCCTCCAGATCCGCCAAGTATAAGTTGAATAAGTGCGGGCTTAGCGGATACCCTTGCCTCACTCCCCTCGCTGTCCAAAAACACTCTCCCTCCACCCCACCTACCCTCACTCTATTCCTCGCCTCCCTTATCACCTCCTCACATCTCCCTACCAACCCTTCCCTTAGCCCCCTCTCTCTCAAAGCCTCTATCAATTTCCCTCTATCTATCATATCAAATGCCGCCCTTAAGTCTACAAATAAAACAACTAAAACCCCCCCTTTCCTATCTATCCTTTTATTTATCAAATAATTAAGTGCAAAGATGTTATCCATTGTTCCCATACCCTTTCTGAATCCCGTCTGGTTCTGCGGCACCAGTCCCTTCTTTTCCACTTCATCCCTTAACCTCTCTGCCAAAACCGTCGCGTATATCTTATACAGGGTCGGTGTCAATGTCACCCCCCTATAATCCTCCACATTATCCCCCACCCCCTTCTTGCGCACCGGTACTATTACTCCCTCCTTCCATTCCTCCAATCCAACCTTCTCCTTTCCACACCTTACTACACATTCTCCATATCCACTCCTCCATCCCCTCTCCTCCATAGCTCCCCCGGAATCCCATCCCCTCCCGCCGCTTTCCCATCCTTTATCCCCTTTATCGCTTCTCTTATTTCCTCCCTCCTCAAATCCTCCTCTCCATCCTCCCTCATAACCCCCCCCCGTACCTCTTACCACCCTATAACCTACTCCTCCCAACAGTCCCTCACAATATTCTTCCCATTCCTCTATTCCCAACCCCCCATTTCCTCCCCTACTTCTCCTCTCCTTTCTCACCACTTCTCATACTTGTCCTTCCGTTTTTATCAACTTCATCTCCTCTTTTCATCTTTCATTCTCCTCTCTCTTCTTCCTCTCCAATAACCTTTTATAACTCCCTTTCTCTTCCCTATAACTTCTTCCATTCCCCTCACCCTTTCTCCACTTCCTTAATTCTCCTCTTACCTTTCTTTTCCCTTCTGCACACTCCTCATCCCACCACCCTTTCCTTATTGCCCTTTCCCCCCTCCCCCCTCCTTCAATATATTTTTCACCTTTCCTCTCATCTCCTCCCACATCTTCCCTACTTCCTCATTGCCTATCCTTATTTCCCCCATTCTCTCCCTAAATACCTCCTTCCCCTCCCCCGACCATCACCATCCCTTTCGTTTCCTTCCCCTCCCCTCCTCCTTCCTCACTTCCCAGCCCTTACTTCTTATCCATACCACTATTGGGTGATGATCCGAGTCCACATTGTCCCCCACCTCCAATCTCTCTATCTTCCTCCTCACCTCCCTGTTTCCCAACACCAAATCTATTACCGTCTCTCCTCTCCCTCTCGTTTACGTCCACTCACCTTCCAGATCTCCTTCCAACCCTCCATTAAAAATTTCCCATCCCACCTCCTCAATTGTCCTCAACACTATCTTCCCCTCCTTATTCACCTTTTTATCTTTTGAACTCCTCCCCCCTCCCATGTCCTCCCATTCTTCCTCCCTTATCACTCCACCCTTCTCCCCTGTCCTCGCATTGAAATCCCCTCCTATAATCGTACTCACTCCCTCCTCCCTCTCCTCCAACCAACTTCTTAAAACCCTCATCTTCTCTTCAATATCCCCGTTCACATAAACCCCCACTACACTCCATCTTTCCCCTCCTACCTTTACCTCCGCTACCAAAATCCCTTCCACCTCCTCCATATCCACCCTTATAACCCTTATCCCTTTTCTGATCCCCATCATCATCCCTCCCATTGCCCTGCCTTTCCTATTCTTTTTCTTTGCCATTTGAGTCTCCCATCTATATTCCCTCGGTAGCCTCACCCTCATCCTTTCCCACCCTTTCCTACCCAGCCATGTTTCACTAAATATCATTATATCCCATCCCTCCGTCTCCTTCCAAAAATCCCTACCCTTATTCCCCAATCCTGCCACATTCCAAAATACTACCTTAAATACTTCCTCTCCCTTACCTTCCCCTCTTAACTCCACCTCCACTCTCTTCTCCTTATCCCTTCCCTCTTCTACCTCATCCCCTTCTCCTGTCTTCCCCTCCCTCTTCCCTTCTCTTCCCTCCCCTACTTTACCTCATTCCACTCCCCTGCCTTCCCTTCCCCCCTGAACCTTCTCTAACTCCTCCTGTCTCCTTCCCCTCCCCCTCCAGTCCACCAACCTCCTCTCTCCCTCTTCCCAATACTATGCTTTTCCATTAATTATTATCCTCTCCCCATCTAGTTTCACTCTATTTCCCCTCCCCTCCTCCTCCCTCGCTATACTCCTCAATCTCCTCTCCTTCCACGTAAAATCCTCTTCTATCCACATCTTCTCTCCCCTCAACTTTCCTTTCCCACTTAACACTCTCTTTCTCTCCTCCTCACTGCCTAGCTTTACTACTGCCATATCTCCCCATTCTTCCTTCCCCGTTTTCAACCTCCTCACCTCTCTCACCCTCACATCCTCCATAATCCCCTTTAATATTTACTCTACTTGCTCCATTTCTTTCCCCTTTTCCAACACAATTCCTTTCACTATGACATTATCCCTTCTTCTTTCCTTTTCTATCATTTCCATTTTCTTTTCCAACTCCTCTAATTTCTCTCTCCAACCTCCTGTCTACCTCTCTCCTGCCTCTTCCTTTTTCCCTCCACCTTTATTTCTATCCTTCCTATTCTTTCTTCTAGCCTTTCCCAATATCTTTTTCCCCTTTCCTCCCCTCTTTCCTCCCACTTTTTTTCCAAATTTGTTATCCTCTCTCCCATCCTCTCCCTTTCCATCTTTCCTTCCTCCACCTTCCTTTTAACTTTCTCTATCTCTCTTCTTATCTCTCCCAAACTCTCCTCCACCCTACCCCACATACACCTATTCTCCTTCATCATCTCCCTCAATATCCCTTCTAACCTCCCTTCTTCCTCTTCCTTCCTGTTTCCCATCGTAGATCTCTGCGCCTTCCTGCTCTTCATACACCCCTCCTCCTCTCCTTCCTCATTCCTTCCTCCGCTCAATTCTTCGAAGCTCCTTTTCCTTCTCAAAAAATAGTCTAGTGCTCCCACATTATTCCCTCTTTCCCTTCCCACTCTTCCCACCGCTCCTTTACTACCTTTAACTACACCTACTTCTTCCTCCATCCTCTAAATCACCTAAACCCAACTACCTCCTTCCTGTTTTACCTACCCGTCTCTTTACCTCTTACTTCTAAACTTCACTAGATGTCACTACCCTCTCCTTCAACTCTCTCCAGTCATCACCTCACTTCAACCTAACCTCTTTCACCCGTTTCCCTATTTTTCTCCATTCCCTCACTTTCCCTCCACACCCTTCTTATTCCACCACACTCACCTCCTCCTACACCACACTCACACACCCTCTCACACCCACACTTTCTCTCCTTCACTCTCCAACTCACTGCCGCACACCTCACTCTGACCGATAAGCATACCCGCCGGAAACGGAAGTCAAGTCTTTGTTTCAAATGAGCATGTTGTGCCCCAAGTGGAGAGGCACGTTGAGTAGGTTCGGGATCGGTGGATCGAGAATGCAAAGGCGACGTGATGTAGTTTAATAAATAAATTTAATGCACTTCTTGTGTGAACTTCCCGAGTTCTTATTAACTAATACAAATTGACGGTCGCGTAAGTTGCTGTCTCAGGACCGGAGGAGCAATAACCTGTTTGGCGT
>NW_022639691.1:49064-49230 GCF_010583005.1 Odontomachus brunneus
GTTAATTCTATATATCGCATTTTGTTGCGGACAAGTATATTGATTATTTAATTTTATGCAACGTGTTAATTCGTTTTCTTGTAATAGTAAATATGTGTTTGTTTCTTGGTTAATAGCTACTTGTGTGTATACAATGTTAGTTAAAGCGAAAATATTATCGTGACTG
>NW_022639691.1:49240-49457 GCF_010583005.1 Odontomachus brunneus
AAGTCTTTGTTTCAAATGAGCATGTTGTGCCCCAAGTGGAGAGGCACGTTGAGTAGGTTCGGGATCGGTGGATCGAGAATGCAAAGGCGACGTGATGTAGTTTAATAAATAAATTTAATGCACTTCTTGTGTGAACTTCCCGAGTTCTTATTAACTAATACAAATTGACGGTCGCGTAAGTTGCTGTCTCAGGACCGGAGGAGCAATAACCTGTTTG
>NW_022639691.1:49467-49758 GCF_010583005.1 Odontomachus brunneus
CAGACACGATGCTATTTATGGGTGTTAGGTGGATGGGTAAGTTTTTTAACTGTATATTATCTAAATAATTCACTATATCGTTTTGGTCACGTATTAAATCATTAAGTAAAGCGGTAAGTATTGTAAAATGTTCGTCTATATGTTGACGTAATATGATTCCGGTTTCTTCTGTATAAAGCTGTGTAATAGTGTTCCATAATATTTGTTCGTTTGTTTCCAATGTTTGTTCTAAACTATCTAAATGATTGATAGTTGTATTAATAATTTTGAGTTGGTTTGCTATTGCATGTT
>NW_022639691.1:49768-50206 GCF_010583005.1 Odontomachus brunneus
AAGCTGTGTAATAGTGTTCCATAATATTTGTTCGTTTGTTTCCAATGTTTGTTCTAAACTATCTAAATGATTGATAATTGTATTAATAATTTTAAGTTAGTTTACTATTGCATGTTGTAACGTCTCTTGTTTGTTTTCTATTAAACTTAATTGTTCATTTATTATTTTTTCATCGTTTGCATCCATTATTCCAAATAATGATTTTGTTAAGGATTTTATTCCATCTACTAATCCTCGTTTTGTTTCTCTTGGATTTTTATATATGTTGTGCAATCGTTCCGTTATATTTTGTACGCGGTCTAACCACTTTTTTACAATTTTTTGTGAATTTCCACACAGTTCCCACGTAATGCTTGGTTCTTTTTGTTGGTTACATACCTTTTGTGTGCTACTAAGATATTTTTGTATTTGGTTACCTCGAATGTCTATTCCCTGTAT
>NW_022639691.1:54768-55061 GCF_010583005.1 Odontomachus brunneus
CGCTAATAACTGCTCATTAGCATTATTATATACGTCAACGTCGCGTCGAATCCTACTAAGTCCTGGTTGAGGATCGTTTACTTCGCTCAACGGCTCTTCTCGTAGCTGAGCCCCGCGGGGGCGAGAGATTTCCTGATCTCTTCCATTCTCCGCCGCGTGTAGGGTTTCGTCGCGTTGCCCGGTGGCCATTTCGTTAAATGGATTGAATACACTACTATCATAAGAAGTTAAGGAGAAATCTCTTCTTTGCGAGACGTCGCTAATGGTACCGTGTGAGGGTAAATATGCGCGGC
>NW_022639691.1:55071-60499 GCF_010583005.1 Odontomachus brunneus
GGTATGAGTGTTCTGAAAGTACATTAGGGTTCAGGTGTTGGAATAGATATGATATCCGTTTATATTGTCTACATGTGTCGTGTTTACGTTGGCGACTGATGCATCTATCAGTGTTGTTTTATTCTTTCAACGAGCACGATGTCGTCTGTCACAGTGTCTTGTACCGTGTGTCCTAAGGTAGTGATTTTATGTGTAGACTTGTTAAATATGTATACAGTGCTTTTCGTTGTTATTTTATTTAGCGGGAATGTGTCGTTCGTGAGGAACTAGATGATGTTTTTGACGGTTCTGTGCCGTCTCCTTCCTGGAACGTGTCGGGAGGGTTTCACCGGCCTCCACTTGGTCGCGGTCACGGTCGTGCTATGTGGGCTCGTGTGGAACCATTTCGGCAAATTGGAGCTTCCCGAGTCGTCCTTCAGGATCGACTTCTTTGTGGACGTGGCAAAGGAACACCTCCGTTCTAGGTGAGTTTTTTTAATCTTCTAGGTATAACTTTAATCGGTTCGCGTGCGTACGAAGTGTTCGTCGGCCGCGTTTTATTGTATAGTTTTCGTTAGGGTGTTTTTCAATTATTTCATATGGCCCTATCCACATTGCATCTAGCTTCTCTGATCTTCCTCTTCGTACTGTCTCGTCATGAAGTAACACATGGTCTCCTGTGTCAAGTACAGCTTTTTTCGTGTTTTTATCATAATATTTTTTACTTTTTATGTTCTCCTCCTTGACGTGCTCCCGGGCAATTTGATTCGTTGCTCGGAGTCGTTGTTTCATCTCCTGTGCATAATCCTCAATGCTGTATGTATTTTTTGGTGATCCTAATATGGACGATGGTAATGTTGCTTGGTGTCCATATATTAACTCGAACGGAGTGTAATTAGTTGCAAAGTGGGGGGTCGTATTATATGTAAATATAGCATATGGGGTCCACTCATCCCAGTCTGTTTGATCCTGATTTATGTAGTGGCGAAGATATTCTGTGAGTGTTCGATGAGATCTTTCCAGAGCCCCGTTACTCTGTGGGTGGTACGCCGTCGTTTGGATTTTTTCTATTCTCAATAGTTTACATACCGATTTGAAAACTTTACTTAGGAAATTCGTTCCTTGATCCGTTAATATTTTCCCTGGTATTCCATATTCTAATATAATCTTTTCCGTGAATTCTTTTGCGACGGTGGTCGCCTCTTCATTTGGTATAGGGACCGCTTTACTAAATTTGGTCAAAATGTCCTGGAATGTTAAAAGATATCTGTTTCCATTTCTTGTTATGGTTAGAGGTCCTACTATATCTAATGCACACTTTTCGAAAGGTTCAGTAGGTGTGTCCGTAATAATCATTAGTGCTTCCTTCTGAATGCTTAACTTGTTCTTCTGACACAGTTCACATTTTTTTATATATTGTGCCACGTCTTTTGTTATTCCTTTCCAGTTATGTTTTAGACGTAGTCTATTTAATGTGCGTTGTACTCCTTGATGTCCTCCTAATGGAGCGTTATGGTATTCATATAGAATTTGATTCTTTTCTTCTTTGGTATAATTTTGCATACCGTGCATGTCTGTATCTTCTCCCTCTTCTTCCTCTTCTTCTTCTTCTTCTTCTTCTTCTTCCGTTTTGGTCGTTTTAAGCGGAGCACTCGTTTGTATTATTGATACCGGGGGGTATCTGCTTAGTGCATCTGCGTTAACACTTGTTTTCCCTGATTTGTGGACTATTTCGTAATCGTATTCTTCCAATTTCAATCTCCATCTTATTAATCTAGATCCGGGGTCCGTAACGTTGAATAGCCAAACCAATGGTTTGTGATCCGTAACTATTTTAAATTTTGTTCCATAAATGTAGTGCCTAAAATGTTTTACGGCCCATACTATTGCTAGTAGTTCTTTTTCAGTAGTGTTATAATTTTGTTTCGCGCGTGATAATACGCGGCTTGCATAAGCTATCGGGTTGTCTTCTCCTATGCGGCCCTGTGATAATATGGCTCCAATTGCATGATCGGATGCGTCAGTTGTTACGACGAATTCCTTCTCAAAATTCGGATATTGTAATACCGGTGTGGTGGTTAGTTTTTCTTTTAACACGTCGAACGCTGTTTGTTGTTGTTGACCCCATTCAAATTTTTCATCCTTTTTTGTAAGTTTGGTCAAGGGTCGTACTATTTTTGAAAAATTCTCAATGAATCTTCTGTAATAACCTGCGAGACCTATAAGTGACTGAATGTCTTTAGTTTCTTTAGGTCTCGGAAAATTTGTTATAGCCTCTATCTTCTTTGGGTCTGGTAGGATTCCCTTTTCCGAAATTATATGTCCTAGATAGGTTACCTCTTTCCTAAGGAACTCACATTTATTCGGTTGGAGTTTTAGGTTACATTGCCGTATTCTGTGTAATATACTGACAAGTTTTTTATTATGATCTTCTAGACTATTCCCATATATTACTATGTCGTCTAGGTATACTAAACATTTTAACCCTTGTAATCCTGTTAGGACAGTGTTCATTAGTCGTTGAAAAGTAGCTGGTGCATTTTTTAGTCCGAAAGGCATTCTATTAAATTCGTAATGTCCCGTAGGTGTTGAAAACGCTGTTTTACGCTTATCTTTTTCTGCCATCTCTATTTGATGGTATCCTGCTGCAAGGTCCAAGGTAGAGAAATATTTTGCGTTTCCCAATTGATCTAGAATGTCGCTGATATTAGGTAAAGGGAAGGAATCCCCTATAGTTAAATCATTTAACTCATTTAAATCATTTAACTTTCGAAAGTCAACTACGATTCTTAATTTCGTTTCTCCTGAGGCATCCGTTTTTTTCGGTACTACTAATAACGGTGCATTCCACTGGCTGTTGCTGGTTCTTATTATTTTATTGTCAAGCATTTCTTGTATTTGCTTGTCTACCTCTTTTTTATGCTTCTCCGGGAGGCGATATGGTCGCACGTTCACCGGCGCGGCGTCACTTCGCGTGGTAATTTGATGCTTTACCACCGCGGTATGCGTGAGGCTATCTCCTTCGAGGAAGAATATATCATTATATTCCTCACAAATTTCATGTATTATTTTTTTCTCTTCGTTGTTTAGGTGCTCCAATCTTAATTGTTGGTTCAATATTTCTGTTCGCGCTGTCAGTTTATTGCTTTGATTTGTTGTGAGCATGTTTATCTCCGCGGTATCATATTTCGGAGTATCTTCTAATATTACATATGGTGTAGTTATTTCGACAATGTTGTCGGTAGTATTTATTACCGTTGCCGGACATGTGTAATTGTCAGGTTCTACCAGACAATTTCCAATAAAAATTCCTTGCGAAATTTCTTCAGCTGGGATTACTCCCACTCGATTTATGTTCACCGCGGCGCGTATTATTACTTCACTGCGCGCGGGAAGGTTATACGTCTGATGGGGAATCAGCGATAGACTTTGTCCGGAAATCATCATTGTTCTTGCTTTATAATCAAGATTAGCGCGGTGTTTGCGAAGGAAATCTATTCCTAATATTCCCTCGTGCTCGATTGGGAAATCATCCTGTACAACATATAGTTCGAATTTTCGGCGCTGGTTTCCTATGTTGACTGTGGCGATTATTTTTCCTATCGTGTAGGCTTTATGTCCGGTGATACCAGTCAGTTTTTCTGCAGTCATAGGGGTATCATCGTCCAGCGTTCGTATCTTTACGAGGCTTATTGCGGATCCCGTGTCAACGAGAAAAGGTATTTTTTCTTGTTTCGCCTCCTTTATTGGCAAGATGACTAAGTGGAATCCTGCGTGTTTATGTAAGTTTCGGCGGATCTGATTTACGTGGTAGTCGCGCACGCGATTTTGCTCCTTTTTGATTTCTCCTTCTGTATCATTATTAAATCGGACGTTCCCGTTTCTGCGAGACGTCGCTGGTTTATCTGTATTTACCGCAGTGATAGTCACTGGCCGCGAGGGCTTACGGTAGTCACGCGCGGTGTCCCGTGTCTCGGTTGGCTTCCCGTGTATGTACCAACAGCTATCGCGAGTGTGTCCGTTTTTCTTGCATCGTGTGCACCATGTGTCGGTCGCATTCACGCGAGAGGTTACTGCTGGTTTAGGCAGAACGAACCGATTGCCATATCGACTGCTACGGCATTCGCGTCCCTGATGCCCTAATTTTCCGCACTTTTGGCATTGTATTATGGGAACATCTCGTTTAGTGTTCGCGAGAGAGCCTCGGTTATACCGATTTATTTCGTAGGTACGTGCAGGAATCTCCAAGGTTCCTTTAATTCTTTCTTCTTCTATTGCCCCTGCTATTGCCTCGGCTAAAGTCGCGGGACCGGACTATTGTTTGTAGCCTGTCGTTTAGTCCTAGTTGATAGTTGATTAGGGCTAACGATTTCAAGAAAAAATGAATGCCAAGTTTCTGCGTGGGAGAGTAGAGATCCCCTTCTGTTCCGGCCTCGAATAGATCCGTGGTTAATGATTCTACACGGTTTCCGTAAGTTCGCGCATCTTCTCCAGGTTTTTGATGCAAATTATTAAAGTCTCGAAGTAGTCGAGTTATTGATTTCTTTTTCATGAAACATCTTTCTAACACACCCCTTAGGACAGCAAAAGTGTGAATGTTTCGGTTTTTTACCTCTGTTAGGGCGATTCCCTTTAGTTTGGTGCAGATTACTGCTCGAATTAATATAGATTCGTCAGCAGGGTGTATCAGCTCAAACGCGTATTCACACGCCGTTAGGAATTCTATTAGTTTATCATCCTGCGTGCCATTAAATATGGAGATCTGATCTCGCGCCTCCCTGATGCGTCGGGATCGATCCTCGTTAACCGGGGGTAACCCGTCTGGGAAATGGTCGTTGTGACCTTGTCCTCGTCTGTCCGGAGGGTATCGTTCAGTATCTACGTTAGTGTTTCTTACATTTTGTGGGTCGTCTATGCGAGAGTTAGTTAGTAGGGCTGCATTCGTATATATAGTATCGCGCAAGTCCTCTATACGCGCTAATAACTGCTCATTAGCATTATTATATACGTCAACGTCGCGTCGAATTCTACTAAGTCCTGGTTGAGGATCGTTTACTTCGCTCAACGGCTCTTCTCGTAGTAGAGCCCCGCGGGGGCGAGAGATTTCCTGATCTCTTCCATTCTCCGCCGCGTGTAGGGTTTCGTCGCGTTGCCCGGTGGCCATTTCGTCAAATGGATCAAATACACTACTATCGTAAGAAGTTAAGGAGAAATCTCCTCTTTGCGAGACGTCGCTAATGGTACCGTGTGAGGGTAAATATGCGCGGCGTCTTGTACGTCGAGTGTCGTTTGTAACTTGCACGTCCGGTAGTATGCTATGGTCTATTTCTCCGAAAGGGAATTCTCGTTCGGCGATTACGTGCTCTGGAGATTCGCGTTCCGTTTCATCCGAGTAGTCTAATACACGACGCACAAGCTCTAATGTTTCACGCACGTCTTCTAAAACTTC
>NW_022639691.1:60509-60840 GCF_010583005.1 Odontomachus brunneus
CTGATGCATCTATCAGTGTTGTTTTATTCTTTCAACGAGCACGATGTCGTCTGTCACAGTGTCTTGTACCGTGTGTCCTAAGGTAGTAATTTTATGTGTAGACTTGTTAAATATGTATACAGTGCTTTTCGTTGTTATTTTATTTAGCGGGAATGTGTCGTTCGTGAGGAACTAGATGATGTTTTTGATGGTTCTGTGCCGTCTCCTTCCTGGAACGTGTCGGGAGGGTTTCACCGACCTCCACTTGGTCGCGGTCACGGTCGTGCTATGTGGACTCGTGTGGAACCATTTCGGCAAATTGGAGCTTCCCGAGTCGTCCTTCAGGACCGAC
>NW_022639691.1:60850-61012 GCF_010583005.1 Odontomachus brunneus
GCTCTAATGTTTCACGCACGTCTTCTAAAACTTCAGCAACTGTCTCGTTGGGGTTTGAAAGGTGTTCGATAGTTAATCGCGCTGGTGCGCTATGTAGCCACGATTGATTTGATATAGATTGGTTAGGAGTACCGCTTCCGCTCGACATTCACGCCTTTACGT
>NW_022639691.1:61022-61242 GCF_010583005.1 Odontomachus brunneus
TGTTGTGGACGTGGCAAAGGAACACCTCCGTTCTAGGTAAGTTTTTTTAATCTTCTAGGTACAACTTTAATCGGTTCGCGTGCGTACGAAGTGTTCGTCGGCCGCGTTTTATTGTATAGTTTTCGTTAGGGTGTTTTTCAATTATTTCATATGGCCCTATCCACATTGCATCTAGCTTCTTTGATCTTCCTCTTCGTACTGTCTCGTCATGAAGTAACAC
>NW_022639691.1:61252-61370 GCF_010583005.1 Odontomachus brunneus
GCCGTCTTCGTTAGCCTTATGATCCCAGGGTGTTGTCTTGGAGGGCTCCCAATGACTTTTTTAGCTCTCTCCAAATGTTTCTTCTCTCTCTCTCCTTTTTTTTTTTTTTTTTTTTTTT
>NW_022639691.1:61380-66823 GCF_010583005.1 Odontomachus brunneus
CTCAATGCTGTATGTATTTTTTGGTGATCCTAATATGGACGATGGTAATGTTGCTTGGTGTCCATGTATTAACTCAAACGGAGTGTAATTAGTTGCAGAGTGGGGCGTCGTATTATATGTAAATATAGCATATGGGGTCCACTCATCCCAGTCTGTTTGATCCTGATTTATGTAGTGACGAAGATATTCTGTGAGTGTTCGATGAGATCTTTCCAGAGCCCCGTTACTCTGTGGGTGGTACGCCGTCGTTTGGATTTTTTCTATTCTTAATAGTTTACATACTGATTTGAAAACTTTACTTAGGAAATTCGTTCCTTGATCCGTTAATATTTTCCCTGGTATTCCATATTCTAATATAATCTTTTCCGTGAATTCTTTTGCGACGGTGGTCGCCTCTTCATTTGGTATAGGGACCGCTTTACTAAATTTGGTCAAAATGTCCTGGAATGTTAAAAGATATCTGTTTCCATTTCTTGTTATGGTTAGAGGTCCTACTATATCTAATGCACACTTTTCGAATGGTTCAGTAGGTGTGTCCGTAATAATCATTGGTGCTTTCTTCTGAATGCTTAACTTATTCTTCTGACACAGTTCACATTTTTTTATATATTGTGTCACGTCTTTTGTTATCCCTTTCCAGTTATGTTTTAGACGTAGTCTATTTAATGTGCGTTGTACTCCTTGATGTCCTCCTAATGGAGCGTTATGGTATTCATATAGAATTTGATTCTTTTCTCCTTTGGTATATTTTTGCATACCGTGCATGTCTGTATCTTCTCCCTCTTCTTCCTCTTCTTCTTCTTCTTCTTCTTCTTCTTCCGTTTTGGTCGTTTTAAGCGGAGCACTCGTTTGTATTATTGATACCGGGGGGTATCTGCTTAGTGCATCTGCGTTAACATTTGTTTTCCCTGATTTGTGGACTATTTCGTAATCGTATTCTTCTAATTTCAATCTCCATCTTATTAATCTAGATCCGGGGTCCGTAACGTTAAATAGCCAAACCAATGGTTTGTGATCCGTAACTATTTTAAATTTTGTCCCATAAATGTAGTGCCTAAAATGTTTTACGGCCCATACTATTGCTAGTAGTTCTTTTTCAGTAGTGTTATAATTTTGTTTCGCGCGTGATAATACGCGGCTTGCATAAGCTATCGGGTTGTCTTCTCCTATGCGGCCCTGTGATAATATGGCTCCAATTGCATGATCGGATGCGTCAGTTGTTACGACGAATTCCTTCTCAAAATTCGGATATTGTAATACCGGTGTGGTGGTTAGTTTTTCTTTTAACACGTCGAACGCTATTTGTTGTTGTTGACCCCATTCAAATTTTTCATCCTTTTTCGTAAGTTTGGTCAAGGGTCGTGCTATTTTTGAAAAATTCTCAATGAATCTTCTGTAATAACCTGCGAGACCTATAAATGACTGAATGTCTTTAGTTTTTTTAGGTCTCGGAAAATTTGTTATGGCCTCTATCTTCTTTGGGTCTGGTAGGATTCCCTTTTCCGAAATTATATGTCCTAGATAGGTTACCTCTTTCCTAAGGAACTCACATTTATTCGGTTGGAGTTTTAGGTTACATTGCCGTATTCTGTGTAATATACTGACAAGTTTTTTATTATGATCTTCTAGACTATTCCCATATATTACTATGTCGTCTAGGTATACTAAACATTTTAACCCTTGTAATCCTGTTAGGACAGTGTTCATTAGTCGTTGAAAAGTAGCTGGTGCATTTTTTAGTCCGAAAGGCATTCTATTAAATTCGTAATGTCCCGTAGGTGTGGAAAAAGCTGTTTTACATTTATCCCTTTCTGTCATTTGTATTTGATGATATCCTGACGCAAGGTCCAGGGTAGAGAAATATTTTGCGTTTCCCAACTGATCTAGAATGTCGCTGATATTAGGTAAAGGGAAGGAATCCCCTATAGTTAAATCATTTAACTTTCGAAAGTCAACTACGATTCTTAATTTCGTTTCTCCTGAGGCATCCGTTTTTTTCGGTACTACTAATAACGGTGCATTCCACTGGCTGTTGCTGGTTCTTATTATTTTATTGTCAAGCATTTCTCGTATTTGCTTGTCTACCTCTTTTTTATGCTTCTCCGGGAGGCGATATGGTCGCACGTTCACCGGCGCGGCGTCACTTCGCGTGGTAATTTGATGCTTTACCACCGCGGTATGCGTGAGGCTATCTCCTTCGAGGAAGAATACATCATTATACTCCTCACAAACTTCATGTATTAGTTTTTTTTCTTCGTTGTTTAGATGCTCCAATCTTAATTGTTGGTTCAATATTTCTGTTCGCGCTGTCAGTTTATTGCTTTGATTTGTTGTGAGCATGTTTATCTCCGCGGTATCATATTTCGGAGTATCTTCTAATATTACATATGGTGTAGTTATTTCGACAATGTTGTCGGTAGTATTTATTACCGTTGCCGGACATGTGTAATTGTCAGGTTCTACCAGACAATTTCCAATAAAAATTCCTTGCGAAATTTCTTCAGCTGGGATTACTCCCACTCGATTTATGTTCACCGCGGCGCGTATTATTACTTCACTGCGCGCGGGAAGGTTATACGTTTGCTGTGGAATCAGCGATAGACTTTGTCCGGAAATCATCATTGTTCTTGTTTTATAATCAAGATTAGCGCGGTGTTTGCGAAGGAAATCTATTCCTAATATTCCCTCGTGCTCGATTGGGAAATCATCCTGTACAACATATAGTTCGAATTTTCGGCGCTGGTTTCCTATGTTGACTGTGGCGATTATTTTTCCTATCGTGTAGGCTTTATGTCCGGTGATACCAGTCAGTTTTTCTGCAGTCATAGGGGTATCATCGTCCAGCGTTCGTATCTTTACGAGGCTTATTGCGGATCCCGTGTCAACGAGAAAAGGTATTTTTTCTTGTTTCGCCTCCTTTATTGGCAAGATGACTAAGTCGAATCCTGCGTGTTTATGTAAGTTTCGGCGGATCTGATTTACGCGGTAGTCGCGCACGCGATTTTGCTCCTTTTTTATTTCTCCTTCTGTATCATTATTAAATCGGACGTTCCCGTTTCTGCGAGACGTCGCTGGTTTATCTGTATTTACCGCAGTGATAGTCACTGGCCGCGAGGGTTTACGGTAGTCACGCGCGGTGTCCCGTGTCTCGGTCGGCTTCCCGTGTATGTACCAACAGCTATCGCGAGTGTGTCCGTTTTTCTTGCATCGTGTGCACCATGTGTCGGTCGCATTCACGCGAGAGGTTACTGCTGGTTTAGGCAGAACGAACCGATTGCCATATCGACTGCTACGGCATTCGCGTCCCTGATGCCCTAATTTTCCGCACTTTTGGCATTGTATTATGGGAACATCTCGTTTAGTGTTCGCGAGAGATCCTCGGTTATACCGATTTATTTCGTAGGTGCGTGCAGGAATCTCCAGGGTTCCTTTAATTCTTTCTTCTTCAATTGCCCCTGCTATTGCCTCGGCTAAAGTCGCGGGTGCACGGGACCGGACTATTGTTTGTAGCCTGTCGTTTAGTCCTAGTTGATAGTTGATTAGGGCTAACGATTTCAAGAAAAAATGAATGCCAAGTTTCTGCGTGGGGGAGTAGAGATCCCCTTCCGTTCCGGCCTCGAATAGATCCGTAGTTAATGATTCTACACGGTTTCCGTAAGTTCGCGCATCTTCTCCAGGTTTTTGATGCAAATTATTAAAGTCTCGAAGTAGTCGAGTTATTGATTTCTTTTTCATGAAACATCTTTCTAACACACCCCTGAGGACAGCAAAAGTGTGAATGTTTCGGTTTTTTACCTCTGTTAGGGCGATTCCCTTTAGCTTGGTGCAGATTACTGCTCGAATTAATGTAGATTCGTCAGCAGGATGTATTAGCTCAAACGCGTATTCACACGCCGTTAGGAATTCTATTAATTTATCATCCTGCGTGCCATTAAATATGGGGATCTGATCTCGCGCTTCCCTGATGCGTCGGGATCGTTCCTCGCTAACCGGGGGTAACCCGTCTGGAAAATGGTCACTGTGACCTTGTCCTCGTCTGTCTGGAGGGTATTGTTCCGTATCTACGTTAATGTTTCTTACATTTTGTGGGTCGTCTATGCGAGAGTTAGTTAGTAAGGCTGCATTCGTATAGATAGTATCGCGCAAGTCCTCTATACGCGCTAATAACTGCTCATTAGCGTTATTGTATATGTCAACGTCGCGTCGAATTCTGCTGATTCCTGGTTGAGGATCGTTTACTTCGCTCAACGGCTCTTCTCGTAGTTGAGCCCCGCGGGGGCGAGAGATTTCTTGATCTCTTCCGTTCTCCGCCGCGTGTAGGGTTTCGTCGCGTTGCCCGGTGGCCATTTCGTCAAATGAATCGAATACACTACTATCGTAAGAGGTTAAAGAGAAATCCCCTCTTTGCGAGACGTCGCTAACGGTATCGTGTGAGGGTAAATATGCGCGGCGTCTTGTACGTCGGATGTCGTTTGTAATTTGCACGTCCGGTAATATGCTATGGTCTATTTCTCCGAAAGGGAATTCACGTTCGGCGATTACGTGCTCTGGGGATTCGCGTTCGGTTTCATCCGAATAGTCTAATACGCGACGCACAAGCTCTAATGTTTCACGCACGTCTTCTAAAACTTCGGCAACTGTCTCGTTGGGATTTGAAAGGTGTTCGATAGTTAATCGCGCTGGTGCGCTGTGTAGCCACGATTGATTTGGTATAGGTTGGTCAGGAGTACCGCTTCCGCTCGACATTCACGCCTTTACGTGTTCGCTCGCATAAACTTAATCGCTTAGATTACAATAGTTTCTCGACTTACAATAATGTTGTCACGGCTCTTCTGTAGCTCATCGTGTTTTGGGTGAGTCGGCAAGTCGTCACTCGTTACTGGGTCAATGGCGTTGGGCAGGTCGCGGTCGCCGCTGGTGCAGTCGCCGTAGGCTCCGGTGTCGCTGACAACGTAGTATCGTAGGCCGTAGCTCCGACGGTCGCCTTGATTACGCTGCTGCTCGTCTTTCACCGATTACCGCTGTCCTCTGCCGTCTCTGTTAGCCTTGTGGTCCCAGGGTGTTGTCTTGGAGGGCTCTCAATGACTTTTTAGCTCTCTCCAAATGTTTCTTTTTTTTTTTCTCTCTCTCTCTCTCCTTTTTTTTTGTGTGTGTATGGTCCTTGTTAGACGTCTTCGGGGCTTGTAATAAATTTTTCGAGCTCCCCTTATTGTTTCCTTTTTGCTTCCTTGAGCCTTCCCGTCTAAGTATGTTGACGAGGCAATTTTTTCTTCGTGCTTGCGATATCTGGTAACTCTTGTCTAGTAACGTATCTCCCACGTCACTTGTTGGTTCCGACTGTATTGTCTTTTTTGTTTTTTACATCACTTTTCTAACCCGTAGTTTTTTTTTTTTTTTTACAGGTAGCACCTAGGCCCCGGCGGACACCGATCCCACCGCTGCC
>NW_022639691.1:66977-68366 GCF_010583005.1 Odontomachus brunneus
AGTTATGTTTTAGACGTAGTCTATTTAATGTGCGTTGTACTCCTTGATGTCCTCCTAATGGAGCGTTATGATATTCATATAGAATTTGATTCTTTTCTTCTTTGGTATAATTTTGCATACCATGCATGTCTGCATCTTCTCCCTCTTCTTCCTCTTCTTCTTCTTCTTCTTCTTCTTCTTCTTCTTCTTCTTCCGTTTTAGTCGTTTTAAACGGAGCACTCGTTTGTATTATTGATACCGGGGGGTATCTGCTTAGTGCATCTGCGTTAACATTTATTTTCCCTGATTTGCGGACTATATCGTAATCGTATTCTTCCAATTTCAATCTCCATCTTATTAATCTAGATCCGGGGTCCGTAACGTTAAATAGCCAAACCAATGGTTTGTGATCTGTAACTATTTTAAATTTTGTCCCATAAATGTAATGCCTAAAATGCTTTACGGCCCATACTATTGCTAGTAGTTCTTTTTCAGTAGTGCTATAATTTTGTTCCGCGCGTGATAATACGCGGCTTGCATAAGCTATCGGGTTGTCTTCTCCTATGCGGCCCTGTGATAATATGGCTCCAATTGCATGATCGGATGCGTCAGTTGTCACGACGAATTCCTTTTCAAAATTCGGATATTGTAATACCGGTGTGGTGGTTAGTTTTTCTTTTAACACGTCGAACGCTGTTTGTTGTTGTTGACCCCATTCAAATTTTTCCTCCTTTTTTGTAAGTTTAGTCAAGGGTCGTGCTATTTTTGAAAAATTCTCAATGAATTTTCGGTAATACCCTGCGAGATCTATAAATGACTGAATGTCTTTAGTTTTTTTAGGTCTTGGAAAATTTGTTATGGCCTCTATCTTTTTTAGGTCTGGTACGATTCCCTTTTCCGAAATTATATGTCCTAGGTAGGTTACCTCTTTCCTAAGGAACTCACATTTATTTGGTTGAAGTTTTAGGTTACATTGCCGTATTCTATGTAATATACTGATAAATTTTTTATTATAATCTTCTAGACTATTTCCATATATTACTATGTCGTCTAGGTATACCAAACATTTTAACCCTTGTAATCCTGTTAGGACAGTGTTCATTAGTCGTTGAAAAGTGGCTGGTGCATTTTTTAATCCGAACGGCATTCTGTTAAACTCGTAATGTCCCGTAGGTGTTGAAAACGCTGTTTTTTGCTTATCTTTTTCTGCCATCTCTATCTGGTGGTATCCTGCTGCGAGGTCCAAGGTAGAGAAATATTTAGCGTTCCCCAATTGATCTAGAATGTCGCTGATATTAGGTAGAGGGAATGAATCTCCTATAGTTAAATCATTTAACTTCCGAAAATCGACTACGATCCTTAGTTTCGTTTCTCCTGAGGCATCCGTTTTTTTGGGTACTACTAATAACG
>NW_022639691.1:68376-68672 GCF_010583005.1 Odontomachus brunneus
GTCCGAACGGCATTCTGTTAAATTCGTAATGTCCCGTAGGTGTTGAAAACGCTGTTTTTCGCTTATCTTTTTCTGCCATCTCTATCTGGTGGTATCCTGCTGCGAGGTCCAAGGTAGAGAAATATTTAGCGTTCCCCAATTGATCTAGAATGTCGCTGATATTAGGTAGAGGGAATGAATCTCCTATAGTTAAATCATTTAACTTCCGAAAATCGACTACGATCCTTAGTTTCGTTTCTCCTGAGGCATCCGTTTTTTTGGGTACTACTAATAACGGTGCATTCCACTGGCTGTTG
>NW_022639691.1:68682-68945 GCF_010583005.1 Odontomachus brunneus
CCCTATAGTTAAATCATTTAACTTTTGAAAGTCAACTACAATTCTTAGTTTCGTTTCTCCTGAGGCATCCGTTTTTTTCGGTACTACTAATAACGGTGCATTCCACTGGCTGTTGCTAGCTCTTATTATTTTATTGTCAAGCATTTCTCGTATTTGCTTGTCTACCTCTTTCTTGTGCTTTTCCGGAAGACGATATGGTCGCACGTTCACCGGCGCGGCGTCACTTCGCGTGGTGATTTGATGCTTTACCACCGCGGTATGCG
>NW_022639691.1:69179-70187 GCF_010583005.1 Odontomachus brunneus
CGGTGCATTCCACTGGCTGTTGCTGGTTCTTATTATTTTATTGTCAAGCATTTCTCGTATTTGCTTGTCTACCTCTTTTTTGTGCTTCTCCGGGAGACGATATGGTCGCACGTTTACCGGCGCGGCGTCACTTCGCGTGGTGATTTGATGCTTTACCACCGCGGTATGCGTGAGGCTATCTCCTTCGAGAAAAAATATATCATTATATTCCTCACAAATTTCATGTATAATTTTTTTTTCTTCGTTGTTTAAATGCTCCAATCTTAATTGTTGGTTCAATTTTTCTGTTCGCGCTGTCAGTTTATTGCTTTGATTTTTTGTGAGCATGTTTATCTCCGCGGTATCATATTTCGGGGTATCTTCTAATATTACATATGGTGTAGCTATTTCGACAATGTTGTCAGTAGTATTTACTACCGTTGCCGGACATGTGTAATTGTCAGGTTCTACCAGACAATTTCCGATAAAAATTCCTTGTGAAATTTCTTCAGCGGGGATTACTCCCACTCGATTTATGTTTACTGCGGCACGTATTATTACTTCACTGCGCGCGGGAAGGTTATACGTCTGCTGTGAAATCAGCGATAGACTTTGTCCGGAAATCATCATCGTCCTTGCTTTATAATCAAGATTAGCGCGGTGTTTGCGAAGGAAATCTATTCCTAATATTCCCTCGTGCTCGATTGGGAAATCATCCTGTACAACATATAGTTCGAATCTTCGGCGCTGGTTTCCTACGTTGACTGTGGCGATTATTTTTCCTATCGTGTAGGCTTTATGTCCGGTGATACCCGTAAGTGTCAGTTTTTCTGCAGTCATAGGGGTATCATCGTCCAGCGTTCGTATCTTTACGAGGCTTATTGCAGATCCCGTGTCAACGAGAAAAGGTATTCTTTCTCGTTTCGCCTCCTTTATTGGCAAGATGACTAAGTCGAATCCTGCGTTTTTATGTAAGTTTCGGCGGATCTGATTTACGCGGTAGTCGCGCACGCGATTTTGCTCCTTTTT
>NW_022639691.1:71738-76316 GCF_010583005.1 Odontomachus brunneus
AATATGCAAAAAGGCAACACAATGTCATTTTGCTCCATGATAATGCCCCATCACATACAGCAAAACGGGTCAAGGAAACGATCGAGTCGTTCAGTTGGGAATTACTACCGCATGCGGCTTATTCTCCAGACTTGGCTCCGTCCGATTATCACCTGTTCGCATCGCTAGGACACGCTCTCGCTAACCAACGCTTCGATTCGTATGAAAATGTGGAAAAATGGCTAGATAACTGGTTCGCTTCAAAAGATGAAAAGTTTTTTTGGCACGGCATTCATAAACTGCCAGAGAGGTGGGAAAAATGTGTTCAAAACAGTGGAAATTATTTTGAATAAAGTATTATTTATCACTTTCGAACAACAGACGTCTTATTTGTATAAAAAAAATTCCGGTTTCATACTTCTACACCTGGTATATTTTCAAGGCGACGCTTAGCGTAGCACTTGCGTAATCATAATAATGTTGTAGCGCTGTCGAAGCGGTTTCTTACGAAACGTTTCGGCACGCTAAAAATAATACTAACGATTATAACAAGCATAATAATTTTTATTACATGTTGCGAGTGCTTCTGATACATCTTCTATTGCAGATTGCATTTCTACTTCTGTAGAATTCTTGTCAGATGAATTTGATACTTCTATAGAAAGATTCTCTGATTTGATTCTATTATCATCAAACAATTTATTGTGTGAAACTGTTTTTGAAATTGACTTATCAATTTGAATATTGCTTGTATCAGCCTGTAAATATATAAATTTCATTACTGATATCTACAATTAAAAATTAAATTTATGATAATAAATAACAAAAAAATAAATTTACATCACAAGTGAGCATACTAAAAATTGTTGGGACTGCATTCTGCTTCAGTTTTCGTTTTCCATCAATGCGAGGCTTCTCCCACATATTATCAGAAAAGTGTACCTATTATATAAGAAAAACAAAAATTATTTTTTTATTTCATAACTGAAAGAAATGTATATCTTTTGCCTCGCATATAAACCATTTTTTGGAGGTGTTCAAATCATATCTCCCAATACTGGCAATCTATAATGCTCTTCTGGTGGGATCTGCAGGAAGCAAGTAAAGTAAAAAGCCTTTTCGATAATAATTTTTACATTGTGGAATACAACAGGAAGGCATCTGAAAATTCAAGTTTTATCGCATTATTTTATAAATTTTCTTTAGTTATTATTAAAAACAATGTGAGGTTAGAATTACAATTTTTATAACAAATCCTACTTCTTTATAATATCATTATTTTTAGATATATTTTATTTTTAGACAGATTTTATTTTAAAAACCATATATCAAATAATTGTACTTACTTTTACAGGCTTTTATTAATAATATCTCTCTGCTTGTATTAATAATATCAATTTGTAGTTGAATACGGAATATGGTGTAATGAGTTTTATTCCATAAATATGGTAAAGACAAGATGCGTCTATGCATATACCGCCGCCATGTTTTTCCAAAACTAATCGAGTGGCCAGATTCTATCTATAGGGACTCTAAGTGAACTAAGACTCGCGCGCCGAACATTTTTGGGCTGGCGTTGAACGTTTGAATCCTATCGATGACTTGTGTGCGGTTTTTTTATTTTTTCTTATCTTAGGACATGCAATTAATGCTTTTCCAGTATAATACATTAGTTTTGAATATATCTTTCGTTTTTATGCTATTAATCAGGGGGTAATTAGGGAAGTGTCAGGCTTTTTTAACGTAAACTAGAGACACTATAAGAAAGACTGGACATGAGACCCGTCCGCCATGTTTATGCTAAATCCTGCGAGGGAGAAAGACATATACACTATTTCAGTCTAACTCATAGTTTGCTCTTTTCAGCTACACTACTGCACCGGTGTAGCTAAGAAGAACAGACTATGCGAGGTTAGAATTTACTGATATGTATACGTCAATATGACAGGTGTGATAAATATATATTAAATCTCTATTTGTAATAACCAAATCCCACACAGCAAAGGGAAATCTGTGGAATTTCCTAAAGATATCCTGCCGGGATATTGCAATATCCTACAGATATCTTATAGAAGTCATGGATATATGAGAGATATTACTAGAATACACCAATGTCCGCAGTTACGAACACGTATAGATATCGCATATTGTAGCAAAATATATTTGTATGATATCTTTGAGATCTCTGATTATTGCCGTGTACAGGAAAACCCCGGAAGATATATCGCATGTATATTTTACAAATATATTAGTGATGATTATGGTAGATAGTCTGGATATATCTGGGAAAATGTTTTTGATAATAATAATGACTAAATTTATATTGTTTACTTAATATGCATATCAATAAATATATAATTAGTATAAAATGTGCTTAGTAAGTCAATTTTATACCGATATACTAATTTATATACATATTAAACAATTATCAATATAATGTAGACATTAGTATTATAGCTGAAATTATACAAAATAGAATTACACCAAATACAATAAATATATCTTTGGTGGAAAGATTTCTCAAAATCTCAGAAAATTCTCACAATTTTTTCAGATTTTTTACATGAATTGGAATATCTCTCAGTTTATTGTATAACACACAGGTTGTGTAAAACCTATATTGTACGATCAGAAATTATAACTAACAGATGTTTACTGATAGGTTGTTATGAGTATTCTGTTTATATATATTATCTAATAACTACAAGTTATCATCTATAATAGGAATGTTACATGAACTAACGTGAATGTTATTAATCATAAATTTAATGTTAATTTATTCACGTGAGATGTTATGATATCCTTGTGTAATGCAAACTGCAGTTGTGTTGGAGTTATTTCTTTATTAGCCGCAAGTAATGCCACATTTTTAGCTTTTCTGACAGGGAAAAAGTTTTGCTCTCGATAATTATTCAGTTTAGGCCCCTCACCTTTCGATGAAAGTAGATTCAATCGACGCGTTTTTACACGAGAAACGACTTTTTCATCTGACAAACTCGTCGCTCCCTACTGCGAAGCGAAATATTAGCCGAGAAAGTTGACCACTATTAAGGTTAAAAAACTATCTCTCTCTCTTTCTCTCTCTCTCTCTCTCTCTCTCTCTCTCTCTCTCTCTCTCTGTTCATTTTACTTGGATTCAGATCTTTTTTTGCGGTCCTTTCATCAAACTATCAAAAGGTACGTTTCTTAAAAGAATCACAGGTCCGAACGTGTTCGAACACATCTTAATGTAACGGCGGTTAAGCCGGATGGAAAACTCACACCGACGACAAACAGCGAGATGTATATACTCCATAGTCACTTGTGCATTTCCTATAGTTCTCGAAATATTAATAAAAAGATACCTGTCTCTAGCCATGTACATGCTTTATATCTTATACTCATTTTTAGGATGTCTGTACGATATATTTTACATTTACTCTTGGATATTGTATACGGGGATATTTTCGAAACTTATTCATTATGATATACTGATGATATTATCAGGAGATTGAGATATATTTCGCATATCCGCGATGATTTTAGTATATCCCATAGATATCAATTGTTGTGTGGGATAAATATGATTGAATAGAAACAAAATAGGAAGATGTTCTGCACCTTTTTGCAATAATTATTCAAAAAAAGGGTATATCATGAAGATTTTCCCAAGAGATGCAGAAATCATTCTTATTAGAAAAATTCAAAAAGGTAAATGCAGAACATATAAGGTGTAGTAAAAAAAAAAAATCCATTATTTTTGCATGAAATTGAAGGCTTTATTTAGCATAGTTAGAATGATCCAATTTAGGTCAAATATGCACCGTTTTGTTCGATAACTTGTTGCCATTTTGAAGGTAATTCCATTATGCCTCTCTCATAGAAACCCTTGTCCCTATTGGCAAAAAACTGGGACAGTCGATTTTCACAAGCTTCTCTTGAGGCGAATTTTTCATCAGCAAAATCATTCGCCATAGACAGGAACAGGTGGTAATCACTTGGTGCCAGGTCCGGACTATAAGCTTGCGACGGTAGGCCGTCGCTCCGGAAATGCCACGGATCTATGCTCGCCGTATGCCGAGTTCGCAAAAAAATAAATCAGAGATGGCGGGTTTTAAAATATGTAATATTTATTATTATGCTTTGAAAAGACGAAACAGATAAGTAATTTAATGATATAACAAAATATGAGGATGTATGGTGATACAATATAATAGAACTAGTTCGCTAGGCGGGACGTCGTCCCGAACGGCAGTGAGTTACACGCTTGTGGTTTCGTAGGGACGGTTCGCGGTACTTCGGTACTTCGCGTGGGTTCAGTCGCACTCGAGAGGTAGCTACTTAGGAGCCAGGAAGACCTGGTGGAGACGCGGCAGTCCGCACCCCTATCCTATGGTAACCTCTAAGAACCGTCGCGAAAGATGTCGATGTTCTTGGCGCGTGACGCAGTTACTCGGAGGATTGTTACGTAGGAGCCAGGAAGTCCTAGTGAAGACGCGGCAGTCCGCACCCCTGTCCTATGATAATCCTGGTTTCGGCGAGGAGTCTCGCCAAGGTGTAGTATAGGACGAGAAGCCTTGTCCTTGGAATGGCTTGGCGAGTAGACTCGCCGATGGAGTG
>NW_022639691.1:76326-83056 GCF_010583005.1 Odontomachus brunneus
CTCGGAGGATTGTTACGTAGGAGCCAGGAAGTCCTAGTGAAGACGCGGCAGTCCGCACCCCTGTCCTATGATAATCCTGGTTTCGGCGAGGAGTCTCGCCAAGGTGTAGTATAGGACGAGAAGCCTTGTCCTTGGAATGGCTTGGCGAGTAGGCTCGCCGATGGAGTGGTCCACGAGAATTCTCGTGGAAGTGTGGCTGGTAACGAGTATCCTCGTTAACGGACTAGATGCGAGTATACTCGCGGATAGCGACGAGAAGGCTCGTTTTCAGAGGCGAGAAGTCTCGCGGATAGCGACGAGAAGGCTCGTCTTTGGAGGCGAGAAGTCTCGCGGACCTCGGTAGTCGGTTCGGAAGCGGATTGACTACTTCGGTGGAATCTGTCTTCGTTCGCGCGGCGTCGCGTAATATACTCTCTCGATTCCGCGCGGCGCGGCGCGGAAACGCTCCGTCGCGTGAAGTGGTGGTAGCTTTAGATGGCGCCTAGGCACCGGTTTCCCGTCCGACTGATGTTCGGTCGGACGGGTTCGTGACGACTCGGTACTGAGCCGTCACAAGGTGGATGTATAAGAACCTCCCAACCAAGCTCCCGGAGCTTCTGGCGAGTCACTATCGATGTGTGTGGCCTGACGTTGTCCTGATGGAACACAATTCCTCTCCTATTGGCCAAAGCTGGCCGCTTCTGGGCGATTGATTCTTTCAGACGGTCCAATTGTTGACAGTACAGGTCCGAATTAAGAGTTTGGCCGTAGGGGAGCAGCTCATAATGGATGATTCCCTGCCAATCCCACCAAACACACAGCAAAGCCTTCCTGACCGTCAATCCTGGCTTGGCCACCGTTTGCGCTGGCTCACCGCGTTTCAACCACGACCGTTTTTGCTTGACGTTGTCGTAAGTGACCCACTTTTCATCACCAGTCACCATCCGCTGCAGAAACGGGTTGATTTTGTTGCGATTCAGCAGCGATTCGCAGATGGAAATTTGGTCCATGAGGTTTTTTTGCGTTAACTCGTGTGGCACCCATATATCGAACTTCTTTTTGTATCCAGCCTTATTCAAGTGGTTCCAAACGGTTTTTTGTGCAATGTTTAGCTCCTGGGAAATCGAAACAGTGCTCACATGACGGTCGGACTCGACGATTTCCATTATTTTATCGACATTTTCGACAATTGGTCTTCCTGAGCGTGATGCATCTTTGACATCAAAATTACCGGAACGAAATCGACGAAACCAAAATTGCGCGTGATTGGTTGTTACAGTATCAGGACCATAAACACTATTCACATTTTCAGCCGCCTGGCTTGCGTTTTCGCCTTTATCGAAGAAAAACTGTAAAATATGGCGTATTTTCTCTTTGCTGGTGTCCATCTTTGACGCGCGCTCAAACAATACTAAGTCAAACAATCACAAAACTGTCTGAGAAGTTTTTTTTAGTACGAAATCTTATCTTTCTAACGCCATTTAGCGTAAACCAATCGCACTTATACAACGCGAGATACACATTACTAAAGCCATCTATTGGAAAAATAATGGATTTCTTTTTACTACGCCTTATATATTACTTTGTCATAATTTATATTCCAAAATTTTAAAAGGATTTATTGTGTTTAGATTAAGGATAATACATAAAAAATATAATACGAAGTTACGTAAAACATATGATAGCAAATCCATGGCTATGTATTCTGTATTTTAATAACTTTTATTAATAAAATAATATTTCAAACAAGAAAAAACTTCTAATTATATCAAAATGACGTCTATATCATGTTTAAATGACTTCATTTTTACATTATTTGATATTATTTTGATATCATAATTGATATATACCTTCTGTATAAAAAGTACCGGGAAATTGTCATTTAAATGAACCGCGGAAGAGGTAGCGGTAAAAAGTTTTTTTTTTTAGATTGGCACTACCTTCCTTCATTACCAACCGGAGCTTGAGCTCGATCAGTCAACTAGTTTGTTTATGGCAGCTGTCCAAACAAGTCTACCTCAGTGTTGCTCTGCGAATTTTACCATGGAAAAAATAGTCGAACAAAGAGTGTGCCTCAAATTTTGTGTTGCAAACGAAATTTCGTGTGCCGACGCACTGATATCCGGCGAAAAAGGCCCGAATTGTGGCGAGACAATTCGTGGATTTTACACGATGACAATGCGCCAGCGCACAGAGCCACGATTGTGGCCGATTACAAGGCCAAAAACTCGGTCAATTCTGTCGACCATCCACCGTATTCGCCTGATTTGGCACCGTGCGACTTCTTTCTTTTCCCGAAACTGAAATTGCCACTCCGTGGTACTCGTTTTTCATCGATTGATGACATCAAAAGGAATTCGCAGCGGGTCCTGAAGGCCATACCAGAATCGGCCTACCAGAAATGCATGGAAGATTGGTTTCGCCGTTTTCACATGTGCATTGCAAACGATGGGGATTACTTTGAAGGCGACAAAATAAATTTTGATGAATAAATAAAATATTCTGTGTTTTTTTTAACGATTCCCGGTACTTTTTATACAGAAGGTATATTCATACTTGATATATTCTAATTACACAGGTCTACAATAAAAAATTTTCAAAAATTTACTCGGACCGGAGTAGGTTTCCGGTATGTATTTTGAGCCCCTGAATCCGAATCCAGGTCCCGTTTTGCTCCATCACCCTAGGTTTTTTCAAAAATGGCGGATTCAATATGGCGCATGTAGCGTATTTTACTGTTTTCCAACGGATCATTTTAAAACTTCTAACATAAAGGTTTTTGGACTCACTGATTACGAAATTAACATTAGAATTCCGAAATTCAAGATGGCGGATGCAATATGGCGGACCATAGTAGTAAATTCTGATTTTTTAAGAGATCGTCTTGGAACTTCAACCGTGGGATTTTCGGAAAACAATAAAACGCAAGTGAGAGGATTCTATCGATAAGAAAACACATGAATCCACTAGAGTCATAAAGGAAAGAGTTCTTTAATTTCAAATTTACGGAACTTCAATATTTTGAAATGGATTTTGCGTTACCCATCCTGAACCACGTGGAGGTACCATTTCTATCAGGACTAACCCGCTTATAACGGGGGCACCAATGCCAAGTAAAAAATGGACTTTATTCTGTTTTTGAATAACGAATTTTTTTCATTTCGAATGATCTACGAATCGATCTTCTCTTATGCGATTTTCTCGTATCGCGTTTTAAACACCAGCAGTAATCTGCCATCATATGGTCATCCCAAATCCCCTGATATCTTTTCTCCATGTCCTTGATATCTTGGTGAAATCTTTCTCCCTGCTCCTCACTAAAATGACCAAGATTCTCAGGGAAGTAATTAATGTGGGAATCCAAGAAATGCATTTTCAGGTTCATTAAACATCCCATGTTTTTAAAATTGTCAAGCATTTTTTGGACTATATTTTTGTAGTCCGAATCCTTATTGTTTCCTAAAAACTTGAAAACCACTTCTCGAAAGCTTTTCCACGCAGCTGCATTCAATTACATATTTTTAAAGTTTCCAAAACTCTCTGATGCCAAAATTAGGGAAGGAGTATTTGATGGTCCTCAAATAAGAACATTATTACGAGATGATGAATTCGAAAGAAAAATGACAAAAAAAGAAAAAGCTGCGTGGAAAAGCTTTCGAGAAGTGGTTTTCAAGTTTTTAGGAAACAATAAGGATTCGGACTACAAAAATATAGTCCAAAAAATGCTTGACAATTTTAAAAACATGGGATGTTTAATGAACCTGAAAATGCATTTCTTGGATTCCCACATTAATTACTTCCCTGAGAATCTTGGTCATTTTAGTGAGGAGCAGGGAGAAAGATTTCACCAAGATATCAAGGACATGGAGAAAAGATATCAGGGGATTTGGGATGACCATATGATGGCAGATTACTGCTGGTGTTTAAAACGCGATACGAGAAAATCGCATAAGAGAAGATCGATTCGTAGATCATTCGAAATGAAAAAAATTCGTTATTCAAAAACAGAATAAAGTCCATTTTTTACTTGGCATTGGTGCCCCCGTTATAAGCGGGTTAGTCCTGATAGAAATGGTACCTCCACGTGGTTCAGGATGGGTAACGCAAAATCCATTTCAAAATATTGAAGTTCCGTAAATTTGAAATTAAAGAACTCTTTCCTTTATGACTCTAGTGGATTCATGTGTTTTCTTATCGATAGAATCCTCTCACTTGCGTTTTATTGTTTTCCGAAAATCCCACGGTTGAAGTTCCAAGACGATCTCTTAAAAAATCAGAATTTACTACTATGGTCCGCCATATTGCATCCGCCATCTTGAATTTCGGAATTCTAATGTTAATTTCGTAATCAGTGAGTCCAAAAACCTTTATGTTAGAAGTTTTAAAATGATCCGTTGGAAAACAGTAAAATACGCTACATGCGCCATATTGAATCCGCCATTTTTGAAAAAACCTAGGGTGATGGAGCAAAACGGGACCTGGATTCGGATTCAGGGGCTCAAAATACATACCGGAAACCTACTCCGGTCCGAGTAAATTTTTGAAAATTTTTTTTTGTAGACCTGTGTTATTTTTCTATCTTTTCATTTTTTTCTCATTTTTCAAAAACTGTATATATATATATATATATATATATATATATATATATATATATATATGTGTGTGTGTACAATTTGAGATTTTGTTATTATTAAGTATACAAATTACAATGACAAGAAGATATTTATTCATTTTGACAAGTTTACATCTTGAAAATTGCGTTACAAGTTAAAAATGTTATAATACACGTATTTGAAAATTAGCGGGAATAGCATAAACATGGTGGACCAATCAGGAGATGATTTCACATGTCCAGTCTCTCTTATAGTGTCTCTAACGTAAACATTACATACATAATACACACATAATTTGCATTGCTTACAATGAAATATATTTTTATACATCATTTTCTTATTAAAACATTGTATACAACATTGTCACATAATAAAATACTTGCTTGTAAAACTTACACGTTATAAATTTGTTATTTTGTCGCAATGTTGCGGGTGGAATGCTGTATAAAAACATGCATGCAGTTGGTACAAACATTTGTAATGTTTCACTTGATTTTATACAGCATTCCATTCGTAACATTGCAACAAAATATTTGTAATTTATAACGTTTAAGTTTTACAAGCAATGTGACAATGTTGTATACAGTTTCGATAAGAAAATAATATATTAAAAATATATTTGATTGTAAGCAACGCAAATTATATGTATATTATGTGTGTAATGTTTGCGTTAAACAAACCTAACACTTCCTCAATTCCCTGATTAATAGCATAAAAACGAAAGATATATTCAAAACTAATATAATATATTGGAAAAGCATTAATTACATGTCCTAAGGTAAGAAAGAATAAAAAAACACTGCACACAGACAAGTCGTCGACGGAATTCAAACGCTCGCCGCCGGCCCAAAAATGTTCGACGCGTGAACTTTAGTTCACTCAGTCCCGCCGTCTCGCTGAAAGAGAGCCACAACTTTTGGCCTATGTACGCTACAGCTCCGCGATCCAAACTTTATATTATAATTTCTCACTAACAAAGGCCCACTTGCACAAATCGCATTAGAATATTGATGCTCAACATCGCAGTTATCGAACGTGCTATAACTCATTCAAAATCAATCGGATTCAAAAACGGAAATCAATGTAGCAGGATATCTCCTTGTTAGATGTGGCACTTCTTATGCAAACGTTTCTCTCCGTCCATTTGCACGCACACACACATACATCCATATAAGGGCGATCATCGAATTTACTGAATGTCAAACGTAGCCCTATATAAGTCGTTATGAACAGGATAACACATATAAATGAGAGCTGCGTACATATTCACTTTGATTCATAATCGTAACATAGACTGAATATAAAAGTCCAGTTGTAATGCCCAAGTAGAACAGAGTAGTCACGAAAACGTCAAGATGACATCATTCTGTAGTCACTTTTTACGCATCACCGTGATGTCAAAATGGCCCACTGGAAGCATCTATTCGTGACATCATTAGGACGTCATAATGATCAAAAAATGACCTTGTTTCATAAAGACGTTTTTTTATATATTAGAAAACGGAGGAATATTAAATGAATGAAAGACAGTATATAGGGAGTATAGTTGTGTAAGATTTTGTTTTATTATATATAACAACTTATACTATACCAGAAATATAAGAAATACAATTTGAATATAGACATTTTTGTTAACAAAATGTGTATATATATATATATTGTAACGCTACACCCGCGGCTCGTGCAGCCGGTTTCACTAATCGAGTGCAGCGACACAAAATGAGGTTTTACCCTTCGCGCCTCGGCGACCGTTCGACAGATCCGGCGAGACCCGACAGCTCACACGAAAAACACAAAGTTCTAGTTGGGCGCCAGGTACGGCGGTCCGTACCCACTAAAAGTATCGACACTAAATATTCCTTTAAGCGGTGGTCTCGCCGACGAGGACAACCGGCCCTCCGCCCGAACGGCTCGCTCGCACGTCCGGCAGCTCAGCCCTGCTCTCGGTAGAGGGGCTGGTTCACGCGATGTCGGAAGGATTAGTAGTTAGCGGGTGCTGAAATAATGAAGGCGGATGTTCTCTCTTCGACTTTTATTCGACGGTAGCTAGTTACAATGACGGAATGTTTTGCCCGCGTTCACGCGACAACAACTCGCGTAATTCGGTAATTCGGCAGCGATTCTAACTAAACACAATA
>NW_022639691.1:85141-88517 GCF_010583005.1 Odontomachus brunneus
ATTTGGGTAAGTTAAATGTTAAAAATAATTTATAACTTAACTTCCTTAATGTTAAATTAATTAATTTTCCACTAAACTTTTAATTTGACTTAATGTAAAATTAAACAACTTTCCATTCTTTTACTAAACTTTTAACTAACGTATATTTTGGTTTTTTATATTTTGTTTATAGACAAATATGAAATAATTTCTCCAGTAGGTTTGTTTAATAGGTTAACTTTTGAGATATTAATAAATCTAATACTTGAAGTAAAAATTTAATAATTGTTAAGTAATTTAACAATACCTAAGTCGTTATAATACTCAAACTTGGTCAAAGACCAATTCGAAGTATCTTATTCTAAATCTTACTTCAAAAAAACAAGTTATATGGAAGTCAAAATAGTATCAAAATATAGTCATTTTGACTTTTATATGACCTTTTCTTTTAATTGGGATATGTTCCAAATATTTCTTTAGAATTGTCGAAAATTACAATTTATGATGCAATTTGTAATAATATATTATCATAAGTATTATGTATGTTGTAAAACAGCATGTCACAAATTAGTCATTTCAAACTGCTTAATGACGCTGACCATATTGTGATGTAAAATTCATCATTTTTACGTCACTTTGACGTTTTCGTGACTACTTTGTTCTACTTGGGAAGTGATAGTCCGAAGGAGCAATGTCCGGTGAATACGGCGGGTGAGGTAGCACATCCCAATTCAATTCTTTTAAAGTTTCCTTGACAATTTTTGTGGTGTGGGCCGGCGCATTGTCATGTAGCAAAATCACTTTTTCATGTCTTTGGGCCCATTCCGGACGTTTTGTGATCAATATATGGTTTAAATTGATCATTTGTTGTCGGTAGCGAGCAGCATTGACCGTTTCACTAGATTTGAGAAGTTCATAATAAACAACACTCTTTTGATCCCACCAAACACTGAGTATTGTCTTCTGTCCGACGCGATTTGGTCTTGCAGTCGATGTTGATGGTTGGATCAACCTATGATTTTCTTCGTTTGGGATTCTCGAAATATATCCATTTTTCATCCTGTAACGATTCGATACAGAAAACTCTTCCGTTGATGTCTTTTCAGCAGGAGTTCGCTGGTGACTTTTCGATTCTCCATCAGTCTTTCAGTCAAATCGTGATACCCATTTTCCTTCTTTTTGAATCTTTCCAATCGCGTGCAAACGCTCGCTAACACTTTTTTGACAGTCACATTTAATACTTCGCCAATTGTGATTGAGTTTGAGTGGAGTCTTCGTCCAACAATACTTGCAACACTGCATCTTCAAATTTTTTCGGTGGTTTTCTCTTAGCCTTGTCTTTCACATCAAAATCACCACTTTTGAATTGATTGAACCAACGTTCACAACTGTCTTGAGATGGTGTATGTTCGTCGTAAGCTTCTACAAGTATTCGATAAGTTTGAACAGCAGTTTTCTTCAAAATGAAGTAATGAATTAAAACCTCCCGCAAATGGTCTTTTTGATATGAAATTCGACATTTTCAAAGCAGAAAAAGATTATGATATTTACACTCTCACAATTTTCCACATATATGATTTTGTAGCTTAGGAATAGCCAAACAAAATACTATATATGTCCAATCGCCATGCGTAAGAACGTATGTGTGGCACCATCTGTTAGAAAAATCCGCATTTCATAGGTATATACCTGGTACATGTTTCTAACAAGTATTATTGAAGGCAAGAGAACCATACATGTAGACCATTGGAAAGAAGCACACGTAAAACAAAACTTTCTGTACAAATACTTACTGACAAGCAGTACATGTCAAATGAGACAAGTGTAGCAATAACAATTAAGAAGCACCTTATACGGCAAAAAAGACATATGTGGCAGTAAAAAAGACATATGAAGCACCATATATCTAATAAGATGATTCTGCTTGTAACTACTGCGAAGCAGCATACATAAAAAAGACGACTCTAACAGTACTGACAAGCAACACACGTGAAATAAGGTGCCTCTGCTTGTTATCTCTATAAAGCAGCTGATGTCAAGTAAGACAACTCTGCATGTAACTACTGGAAAACAGAACACGTAAACAAAACGACTCTGACAGTAGTTACTGACAAGCAGCACACGTGAAGTAAGGCGCCTCTGCTTGTTATTAGTGCAAAGTACTTCACGTCAAGTAAGACGACCTGCTTGTAACTACTGCGAAGTAGCACACGTAAAAAAAGACGACTCTGACAGTAGTTACTGACAAGCAGCACAAATGAAATAAGACGCCTCTGCTTGTCATTGCTGCAAACCCTTATAGAAATATCATACTAAGAATCATTGATAATTACTTATTATCCAGTATTTTTAATACTGAAAATAAGTAATTATCAATGATTCTTAGTATGATATTTCTATAAGGGAAGCAGCTGACGTCAAATAAGATGATTCTGCTTGTAACTACTGGGAAGCAGCACACGTAAAAAAAAACGACTCTAACAGTAGTTACTGACAAGCAGCACACGTAAAATAAGGCGCTTCTGCTTGTCATTATTGCAAAGCAGCTGACGTCAAGACGAATCTGCTTGTAACTACTGGGGAACAGCACACGTAAGAAAACCACTTTGATAATAGTTATTGACAAGCAGCACACGTTAAATAAGGCGCCTCTGCTTGTCATTACTGCAAAGCAGCTGACGTCAAGTGAAACTCTGCTTGTAACTAGTGGAAAGCAGCACACGTAAAAAATACTTTGACAGTACTTACTGACAAGTAGCATATGTTTTATAATACGACTCTGATAATAACTGACAAGCACCATATATGTCGCAATTGATGTATGTAGCAACTGTTACTGAGAAGCAGTACACGACAAATAACACTACTGTGGCAAGTAACAAACGTAAAAAAAATTGCATCTGACAGTAAATACTGACAAACAGCACACTAATGTACACATTTAAAAAGATGCCTCGGTTCCCAATTATTATTATGTACATACCATTTTGATTTCGCTGCTCGCATGAGTATTTTTTTTCTTCATATCCCAACTGTTTGGCTGCTCTCAGAAACCGAGAGTCGTACTTGTCGTATGTGCCCCACATAGAACATTACATCTAATATATGTACAGGGTGAGTCATCTGAATCTATCACCTCCAATAACTCGTTTGTGTGGCCAGGAATCGAAAAAAGTTTCATATAAAAGTTGTAGGGTTTCGAGGGGGAACCAAAATGGCGTACCTTTCAACTTTTGATTTTGACCGAAAGTGGGTTACTTCAACCGGAAGTGGTTTTTTTAAAATGGAAACCCCCCTTTTTGACACCGGAAAATGAAAAAGCGGAAAATTTTACGTTCAGATATAACTTTGGCTGTTTTAAAATTTTCAAGATGGCGGACGAAGATGGCGGACAAAA
>NW_022639691.1:88627-88858 GCF_010583005.1 Odontomachus brunneus
CGTTTATAGTTGATACATACAAATATCTATTAGATATCTAATATATACGTAAATAGCTATCTAATAGATATATAAACATCTATCACATCACTTCTATTATACATACAGTATCTGTATACAAGGCGGACATTTTCACCATATATAGATATTTAACAGATCATCTAATAGATATATACATATCAACTCTAGCTCTCTAATATACATATATTAGATGTAATGTTCTATGTGGGC
>NW_022639691.1:88944-91244 GCF_010583005.1 Odontomachus brunneus
AAACTTTCATGAATCCTCCTGCGATAATTTCGATCCCAAGCAGTATAAAAACACCACTCGCTGGCACCCATTCATGTCCTGACCGCATTAAACTGTTGCTTAACGTGACGGATCGAGCGCGTACGCGGTGACTCTGATGAATCCAACGATGTTCTTACAATTTATGCTTATATAATGTATCCTTATAGTGTTCACAGTATATTATAACATACCTAGCAAACACCAAATAATAGTTATATAATTTTTACTTGTTGTTTATTGGATAATTTGTTGATAGATATTGAAATAATGCAACATTCGTTATGTGATGAATATTGATGTAATGTAGTGAACCAGTGATGATTACTTTTACATTTTTAACAAAATGTTATAATGATTAATCCAACAAAAAAAAATTAAAAAATCCAAGAAAATCCAAATTAAACAAATCGAATTACTAAATTTTGAGAGAAACTTTTAAAAAATATTATTTAAAACAATAGTGTTGTTTCATCAAATGACATGGTTTCCTTGAACGAAATAAAAGTTTTATTTTCATCATTTTAAAAAATGATATTTCGTTTAAGAATATAATATTTTAATGAAATAAAAAAAAATACAAAATTAAACAAGTACAAATATTAAATCTAAAGAAAGTATTTTCTCCGAAAAAAATGGTATAAGAAGTATAAAAAATATGCAATAAGACAAATTAATGATTGCCACTAACGAGTGCTATTCTAAGTACTATTCTATAAGTATTATTGATGTAAAACATTACTGAATTTGAAATACAAGTAACAAAAATAACTAGTAAATAAATAAAATATATTATATTCGTAATATTTTTTTAAATATTACTGCAATATTGCTAAAGTAATATTGCAACATCATAGTAATATTACAGTCATATTTCGCAATGTATTTGCAATGTTGCAATCTTGCAATTAAATATTTCTGCAACGTTTCTGCAATGTTTCTGTGCTGTATGGGACAATATGGTGTTGTCTTATGGGCTTTTTATAATAAGTTTTAAATGATAATGACATTAACCAATCACAGTCGATAGAAGAATAATCGATCCTATATAGAACAAAATATCTAATACACATCATCAATAATAGATCTATAAATCAAAGGAACATCTATGTTTATAGAAAATGTTATTTATATATATAATATATGTAAATGTAATGTTAAGTAATATACGTATATAAGCACAAATCCATAATACATATAAAATACATATATAAAATGTGCATGGAATAATGTACAATTTACAGCTAATAGATATTTCTTTGAGGTATAAACAATGTGCGTAAAATATATATATTGTTGCATGTGTTGCACTTCAGTATGCAAGTTCTGAGCCGGATCCCCGTAGTTACGAGGTTGTTAAGGAGCTGTTGATAAACAACAGTTAATGAGAGTTTACGGACGGTTTACGCGAGAGTAAGACGTATGATTTTGACGCACATTATAACTATTCTGGTTCCACGATTCTCCATTAAGGGGATGCTGAACGCGATCGCGAACTTCGAAAGCGTCGGTAATGTAGTACGCGTCGGTTTAGGACAGACGCTAGATAGCAGTATATGTTCGACGCGGCCCCATCAATAATACAATTTCGACTGCACGCAGCGCAGAGTTGCCAGATCTAAGATGCAGCGTTGTTCTCTCTCCGCTTACGCAGAGACGCTTTGTCGATCTGTGTGACGATCGTCGTTACATAGATCCTAACACTGATCTCTGCATGAGCCGTAGAGAAAGGATAATGTAACCAAAAACGAGAGCCACATATATGCGTGCCTAATACTTTTCATTGATATGATAAGAATAGACCGAGTATAAAACTCGAGATCTGAAGACACGTAAAATAGAGTTCAGCAAATATAAGTAGAACAATATATGTGATATATTTTAGCCGACTTTCGACCGAGATTTTAATTAAAAACTGTAGTAATAGTAGCGCATTGACGCAGTTACATTTTTTAGATAACAATAACGAATAATTTCGTAACTTTTGCAAGAAATTAACGTTTCTTCGTACATATAGAATATGTGTATAAAATAGCCAAAAAGAAATTCTAAAAAACTTTTCGCAATTTTGTGAAAAAATTACGAAATTATAAAGATTCGTTACTTTTATGTAACCATTACGGTAAGTTATGTATTACAGTAGTTATGTTTTCAATGGATAACGAATAATAGTAATAAATTCTATCAATGTGTAATAAGTAAGGGTAACGCATTACTTTTTATAAGTAACTTTCTCACCCTGTTTATCACATTCACTCCTGTTTATGTAGGGCCGCATCTTT
>NW_022639691.1:91254-91437 GCF_010583005.1 Odontomachus brunneus
GTTTCATGTTTTCAACGAATAATAGTAATAAATTCTATCAATGTGTAATAAGTAAGGGTAACGCATTACTTTTTATAAGTAACTTTCTCACCCTGTTTATCACATTCACTCCTGTTTATGTAGGGCCGCATCTTTATTCTGGCATAATTAGCCAGACGTATATGTTCCATTGATGAGATGCAT
>NW_022639691.1:91447-93115 GCF_010583005.1 Odontomachus brunneus
ATTGAAGGCAGCAGCACCGAATAAAATATTAGTCTCGCTATGTAAATAACTTTTACAGAATTTTTTTGATGGTTTATTTAAAAATATATCATGCTTCGATTTTGATAAAACTTAATATAATCTGAACGGGACGATCGACCAAATTAATTTGCACATGTAAAAGTACAGTATTTTATTAACATGATAGAAAAATGTCATTATCTGTTGTTTTATTGCAGTAATTTTCTATACATTCCTTGGTAGAAAATTAATTTCAAATTATCGTACCAGTCTTTCTTACATTACTTATACGCTAAACGATTTCTATATTTTGCGGCTTAAAAGGCGAACAAACTATAATATTTTTCTTCCTTAAACTTTAAATGGGCAATACAAAGCGCTTTTTATCAAGTGAGGAATTGGCGTAGTGTCTAAGGCCAATTTTTATTGCAACATTCGCATAAAATAGATTCCTCATAACACCGATATTTTGACATCAAAATATTGCGAGGGAGAAAGAAGAAATATTTTCTCTGTTTTGCGAGCACGTTGTATGTTAAAGTTTGATTACTTATACAACATTATATCAGTATTAATCGCATTGTGATTGTTGTTACGTCCTTTGAAACATTTATCGATAAATATGTTATATTATATTATATTATATTTTTGAACGCTATAAGAGTATATTGTAAATACATTCCATCAAGATATTGTTACAGCGAATTGGCGTCACCAGTTCCCATACGATCGTTGAGGTTAAGCATTGTACTGCATAGTCATCCAAAGATGGGTGCTGATACGAGGTCGAATCTCACGAATCTCACGAATAAATGAAATTACACAAAATATAAAATGCTAGTTGTTTTTGCTATTTAGACAAAATAATACTTCATTTTTCACTGACTTTTCGTCTACGGACGATTATCCAAAAGATGTCTTCAGTTCAAGTTCGAATCTCACTAGAGAAAATATTAAAAATTATAAAAAAATAATGTAGAAAACATTTTTTTTGTCATAGTTTTTATGAGTATTTATGAGAAAGCGCTTATTCTATGAGTAATTATGAAAAATTATGAGAACATTTAATTGAAGAACCTACGAAACGACAGGATCTGCGCGCAATCTGCAGCCAATCTGCCGTCATAGTCTGTCGACAGGCTCTGCGCGCAATCTGCCGCCAGTCTGTCGTCAGAGTCTGTTCGCAGACCCTGTCAACAGTCTGGCGCCAGATTGGGGACGCAGATGTCTATGGATCTGTCGACAGATCCTGCTCGGATTCGACAGATCCTGTCGACAGTCTGACGTCAATCTGCGCGCAGATTGCTTACTGGGTTATTATTACAAAAACCATATCATATTAAGATGCATGTGATATTGAATATAATGTTATGCAAACAGACCATAGACGTATAAGTGTATCTGCTTTTAATATTCATAATGTCAAATCAGTATGTGTCAAATCAAACTTATGTAACACTATTTATTCATAAAAAGTCACATCATGCAAGATTTCTGTGGCATAAATAAATATAAAAAATATTTAGCTCACATATGTTGTAGTACTTTCTTCGCTTGTTCTATTATTATATAAGAAGTATATATACAAAAGCATACATAATAGTGAATCTCTAAGACAGTATATATAATTACATGAAAAATTTTATTATATCATATTATATATGGCTA
>NW_022639691.1:93125-93352 GCF_010583005.1 Odontomachus brunneus
GTTGTGAAACATTTCATCAAAATCTTTTTTATTGAAATATTTCAGAAATCGCTTATAATAAACGTTGATCTATATATTTATACATAAATTTAATTAATTTTATTTTATTTTATATGGTTACGTGGATTTTTTCTTTTTTTTTCATTGTACTCTTTTATAATTACTCCAAGTTTATAGTCTTTTATGAGCTTATTTATTTCATAACAGTTAAGAATAAAAACATTTTA
>NW_022639691.1:93442-95623 GCF_010583005.1 Odontomachus brunneus
TTAATTGTGTTGCAATATGATGTATAATATTTATTTCTACACAGCTGACATCAGACGCCTCTACTTTTACCTATTATATTCTAAATAATTCATTATATCAGAATATAAATGTACACTCTTTTTTATTCACCAGCTCACATCACAATACATGCCTCTGATGTTTTGCACATTTTTGGAATCTATTAATTTCGTTGGAATATACATATACAATATTTATTATACAGCTCACGTTAAAATAGATGTCTCTGGGTCTCTATTCTTGGCAATTTTGCATATATGTTTCAATTTTAATTGCGCAGCTATTTTATAGTATCATTAAATCTGCACAGTAAAACTTACGTATACTTACGCAACTATTTCAAGAATAGGGATCCTGGTTTTATATATTATTCAAAACAATTTAGTTGGGATGTGTGTGTGATCTATAATAATTATTTCTAAATAGCTCACATCATAATAGATGCCTCTGGTTTCAGCTACTATTGTAAGCAGTTAATTATGTTCCAATATACATTTAACAATATTTATGATTCACTATCTCAAATCAGAATACATGCTTGAACGGTTTTATTCTATTGTACATATCCACGTATTAATTACATTGCAATATGGATCTACATTTTTTTTACTATTACGCAGCTTTCGTCATAATTGACGCCTCTGCTTTTATATATTCCAATTACATTGCAATATTCATGTACAATATTTATTATTGCAGCTCACGTCTGAATTGACGCCTCTGGCTTTATGTTTTATGGCAAAAAAATTACATTACATATAATTCCTCTGCTCCAGACGGTGTGTGTGAATTCTTCATATATCATTTCCTCCGTCCATCATATATTATTTTCACACGTTCGACTTTTCTGCATACAGTTTGTTGTGGAACTGTCAAAACTGTCAAATATTACACTTCATTGTACACTTGGGTTGCGTTCATCTACACTGCGAGTACAGCATACCTATACTCCATGTCGTATATACTCATAGAGCTTATGCTAATAGAGTGACAATAGCGCGTGCAAGGAGGATCGACAGAGAAAGATATATGCTCTGTCTGAAGTGTGGCCGCAGGCCCGTAACTATGTGCTCTAGCATTGTTGCCTTTCATTTCTTTCTTATAAAACATTTCTTTGAGATATGTACTAAAATTTTTATATAAAATTTAATAAAAATATATAATAAATCTAATAAAATATACAAAACAGAAATATTTGGAAGCAGCAATATTTTGAAACAGAAAGTCTAAAATATTTTATATATTATTAATTATGATATAATATATGACAATACACAGACAGCACAATGTCGAAAATCGTTATAAGATGTCTTTAAAAAATCTTTAAGACAAATTTATAAGATATCTTAAAGATGTCTTAAAGACGTCTTATGACTCGATTTTTGGCATTTGTATTGTCTGAGTAGTCTGCAGAACATATTTCACATTTGACGAGTGGATTTCGATTGACCACGGTACGATTGGACATAAATTGTAATGATTGGTTCGACCTAGTAATTCACTAGAAAATTCTTATCATCGATTGATTATGTCCAATCGTACCGTGGTCTATCGGAACGCTCCCTTTGACATACCTATTCTGTTGAATGCAATATAGTTATTTAAAAATTATTAAAATATTTATAAATAATGAAAGGAAAATAGATACATACCTACACAGCACAACATCTTTCAAAAAGCTTTCCGAAAGATAATTTAAAATTATCTTGAAATATAACATTGAAATAATTCAGAAATTTTTGTGAAACATTTCATCAAAATCTTTTTCACTGAAATATTTCAGAAATCGCTTATAATAAACGTTGATCTATATATTTATACATAAATTTAATTAATTTTATTTTATTTTATATGGTTACGTGGATTTTTTCTTTTTTTTTCATTGTACTCTTTTATAATTACTCCAAGTTTATAGTCTTTTATGAGCTTATCTATTTCATAACAGTTAAGAATAAAAACATTTTACTATAAAAGTTTAAAGATAACGAAATGGATTGTGTCGGATTTTGTAGACCTTATTTCGTTACCTGAGGATTAAATGAACAATAAAAGTACGAAAAATACTATTTTTATTAAAATTACATCATTTTATTATATCATATTATCCAAAAATTATATTACTGTGTTAATTACAACACATATAGACAAAATATAAGATGTTT
>NW_022639691.1:95633-95916 GCF_010583005.1 Odontomachus brunneus
ATCATTTTATTATATCATATTATTCAAAAATTATACTGTGTTAATTACAACACATATAGACAAAATATAAGATGTTTATATCGATCGAAGAAGTAGTGTAGTGTCTAAAGCAACAGACTTATAATACAGAGGTGCCTCAGGGTTCCAAGTTCGACTCCCATCAGTGCCAGTGAGAATTTTTAAATGTGATGTAATATTGGAATATCAGTCTAAAATTTTCAAGTAAAATCAGCAAACGCTGTGACATTTACGAAGTTTCTAAATATTAAAATACGAATAGTTT
>NW_022639691.1:96363-97128 GCF_010583005.1 Odontomachus brunneus
CTCCAGAAGCTGAGCTATTTTAGCTCAAAGTCTGAATTCGTGAATTTACGCTTAAGAAACGTCTCCTCACCACAGAAATGTGCATTGACATATCTTCTCCGTTAGATGGCGGCATGCTGAGAGTGTTACGATTACCGATTTATTTACCGACTTGTAACTGTCATCGCGGCGGAGTCGAATGACAGTTCACGTGTACGAGAATGGGGTTATAACAAGGTTATATTTTTAATGTATAATAGTCTTAAAAGTTTCAAAGTGTGTTTACCGTGATAATTTTGAAGAAAAACTATGGTGGAGTTAACAAGGATAATATCAGGTAAGTATTATTATATAAAATGTATAAAAACATATAATGATGTAAAATTTGAATACTTGGTGTCGTTTTTACTTTTTATAGCTAAATTAAATAATGAGGTAAAAAAGGAAAGGAAAGAAGAGGAGAAGAAAAGAAAGAGAGAAAAGAGAGAATGTGTGAGAAGAAATGAAGAGGAGACTGAAAAGAGATATTTATAACAGATACTTTTATGGTAAAAAAAACTATAAGCTATCTGAGAAACATTTACAAATATAGTAACGCTACATCATATATGTATTGATTAATATAATAATACTCGCTCAACAATATAACTATTACATACATGTATTATATGTTACTCATACTGTTAAGTGAAAATTATAATATTAATGTTTGTATAATATTAGCGTTACCGTGTTTGTTAATGTTTTCCAGATAGCACAATAAATTCTTTAAGTATCAATCTGAGC
>NW_022639691.1:97138-97868 GCF_010583005.1 Odontomachus brunneus
ATCACCAGAGGTATATTTGCATATCTGCATCAATCTTCACTGCCTTAAGAGTGTCGTAGACACGTTGGCATTTGCGTTTAGATTTCGGCAATTCTACACAACTCTCCGCAGCTCTTTAGAGTACGTTTGCACGTTGAGCTAACGCCTCTAGAGTGTCCGAGGACACATTGGCATCTGTGGTACGAAGTGTATGGTAACTCCACAGATCTCCACCTTCTCAATACGATCGAGAATTGAGAGAAGGCTTCGCGCGATCACGTCGGATTACCTGGACGCCTCCACCGCGGTGGACGTCTCGCTTCGCGACATTTCCCGTATTAAATACCGGGTATTAGCGCCAACAGAACTTAGTACGATTGAGCTCACGACTCCGCGCGAGTCGTCGTTGTAATCAAGAACTCGGCGGCCAGGGCCGCAGCCCTCTCGCGAGCCACGCTCGCTATTGCTCCGTTGCCAGGGACGCAGCATACACACGCGAGCCACGCTCGCATTTACGTCCGCCTAGGACTTAGCAGCGGCCAGAGACGCAGCCTATACACGCGAGTCAAACTCGTCTTCACGTCCGAACCGGACTGAGTCGCTGTCAGGGACGCAGCTCACGCGAGCCAAGCTCGCTATCGCTACGCTGCCAGGACCGCAGCGCTTACGCAAACCAGGTTTGGTACAAGTCTACTCACGACTTAACCGATCGTCGCATCCGCGACTCAACACGCGAGGACTCTTCGCTTCT
>NW_022639691.1:97878-106035 GCF_010583005.1 Odontomachus brunneus
TCAGGGACGCAGCTCACGCGAGCCAAGCTCGCTATCGCTACGCTGCCAGGACCGCAGCGCTTACGCAAACCAGGTTTGGTACAAGTCTACTCACGACTTAATCGATCGTCGCATCCGCGACTCAACACACGAGGACTCTTCGCTTCTCACCGCGACGAGACTTAGCATTCATCACGCACACGGTACTATTAACGCACGTTTACAGTTACCTGCACGTCACCGTCAGGCCTCGACACGGCCGCGTCCGCGATTCAGTGTTGCACTTGCGGGCTATTCCTACAAAACATCGCAGGTGCCGCGTGTGCGACTGATAAAGGCGAATTGAACTTGTCTGACTATCATATCGGATTCAGCCTCTGTTATTTCCTCGCCAACCAGAGCTGAATCTCATTGGACCAGTTCCGACACTCACGAAAGGAGACGGACTAGTGTCTCCATCCTCTGAGTGACTATCATCCTCCGAAAGGGGGATTCATTCCCAGCGCGGAGGCGCCGGGCAACTCCACGCGGGCTTTATACTGAGCCACGCAGTACGCTTATACACAAGAGCACTCTCGCACTTTCCTCACACCATCTGACGAGGCTCCCGAATAGGAGAGCACAACATACTTACACAACTTAAGATAGCAGTCGACGGACGTTCGACGGCATTACGAACCAGCCGCTCTAGACCTCAGGCCGTTCGAAACATTGGTCCTTCGAGCCGGATCGAACGTCGATCGACTCTACAGTGTGATTTAAGCGTGCAAGCAAGCGAGAAACAGAGGGTTGCCCATCTCCGCTATGACGTCCGCCGAGGACCTCTTGGGCCTCATCGAGGTCCAAGCCGATAGACGGCACCGTATAAGCCGACTCGTCGAGAATGCCCGTAAATCGAGACAGCTGAAGACACTGCCCGGTGTGCTCGCGCGTCTCAAAGTACTCCAGTCATATTGGGAACAATACGTAGAAGACCATCGCCCTCTGCGCGCATCTCGATACAAAGAGATCCGAGAATCCGAATATATTCGGCGCGACCTCTTTGGAGACACCGAGGAACTCTACATCGCGCAGGAAATCGAGCTGCGCATCATTCAGGACGCTCTTTCGGCCCCTGGGCAGGGAGGCACCCGCGAGACGGTGCACGCGGTACCCGCTCAGGCGACGGTTCCCGAGGTTCAATTACCTCGAGTTCCGATCCCCACGTTCGACGGAGCTTTCGACGAGTGGCGTACATTTAGAGATCTTTTCTTGTCGCTAATAGGAGACAACAAGTCGCTGGCTGACGTGCATAAGATGCACTATCTGAAGCAACATGTACGAGGGGAGGCGGAGAGACTGCTCCGCCATCATCCGGTTACCGGCACCGGTTATCAGGATGCTTGGGCTGCGCTGTGCGAGCGGTACGACAATGAACGGCTGCTCGTTGAACAATATCTCCATGCGTTTTTCGCGCTACCGCCCATGCGCCGCGAGACCGCTTCCGAGCTCCGCCGCGTATTCGACCGAACGTGCGAGATCCGCTCCTCGCTCAATCAGCTCGGCAGGCCAACAGAGCAATGGGACGATATATTCGTGTACCGCACGGTTGCTGCATTGGACAGCGCCATCCGGCGGGATTGGGAACGGTCCACGAACAAAATCCGCCAGCCGGTGAGGTGGAGCACACTGGCGGACTTCTTGAGATCGAAGATCCGTGAGTTGGATGCCGTGGAAGGAAAGTCCCGTACGGCGGGCGGCAGCACAGGCGGGGTCCGTGCGTGGGGTTCTCCGGCCAGCGATCGCGCCGCAAACACACTACAAGCCAGCTACAGGGTCGCTGCGCCCTATGCACCAAGCCGCACCCCTTATGGGACTGCTCGGCTTTCAAGGCCCTAGCTCCAGTGGAGCGACGCCGCCGAGTGAGCGAGTGGGGTCACTGTCAGAACTGCCTCTCCGATCAGCATAGGAGCAGTCAGTGCGCGTCCATCCGACGTTGCCGGGACTGTGCGCAAGCGCACCACTCCCTATTACATGAGGCCGAGCCCGCGTCCACCGCTCCTAGAGATGAGAACGCCGCGCTCTCCTTGCACGCTGTCGTCAGGCCGCCCGTCGGGCGAGCTCTGCTGGCCACGGCGCAGATTCAGTTAAGATCGGAAGGCGGGCGGATGATCACCGTCCGAGCGCTGATCGATCCAGGTTCGGAGGTAAACCTCATCTCCGAGTCAGCAGCGCAGCAGCTGCGAGTGTGACGCCAAGCGACTCGAATCCGCCTGACCGGGGTGACTGGCATTCAGGGACAGGTGGTGCGGGCAGCCACCTCATGTAGCATCCGGTCCATCTCGAAGACACCGTACCAGCAACCCATCGAGGAATTGATCATGCCGAGGCTCACCGGTTATAGGCCGATCGTGACTGAGATCCCTCAGGAGTGGCATCATCTCGCAGGGCTACCGTTAGCGGATGACTACCGCAACGTGGCTCCCGTAATGGCGGTTCTCGGGGCCGAGGTGTACGCTGCCATCGTCTTGCCGCAGATCCGGCGGGGCCCGCCACAGGCACTCATGGCACAGGCCATGCGTCTCGGCTGGCTGTCTCATGGGATCCACAACACAGGTGCGAGCAGCTCGTCATGCACAATGTGAATTTCTTCACATCGTTTGAGAGATTCTTAATTTTTGGAGACTCTGATGGTAGCACGATCATGGGATGCAATGTAACTGGTACATGCACAGATTTGTCTTCGGAATTACTTCTGAAGACGACCGATTAATGATCAATTAATATATAATACTTTTTTTTTACTTTATCCTACATAGGTTTGTCATTGGATTTTTAACCTTTAGAGGCCGGGGGTTTTTCGGTTCAACATGACTTTTTGTTTTCACAAAAATGTATGTCTAAAAACATCGGATCACTAATTTTAGACACCCCAAGTGACAGGTGGTCCATATATGGACCACCCCCGTCTGGAACATTACGGGCAATATAAAAAAATTTTTTTTTTCATATTTTAGCTTCAAAGTTGGTATAACCACGTTTTTTGATGCTCTGAATACAAATAAAGTAATAAAAAAAATCCTTCAGTTTTCGCTCTTAGCTTGACCCAGGACCAACGACGTGGACATGGCGAAAATATAATCCCTTTGGGGTGCTTGATTCACGTGAGTCCCCGTGCCTCTCACGTTGGGGTGCTTGATTTTCGTAAAACCCCTTATCTCTTACTTTGCAATGTTTGATTTTAGGGTAACTCCACTTGTGTGTGATACTCTTCAAAGCAGGGTACTGCGCATAAAGGAACGTCACAAGTGGGACACATGAATGTTGTCCTTTTTTTATTTTTACGTAAAGTGCATAAATGGCACCTTCGCCTTGTAGTTTCTCGGGGAAAATGTCGACCAATCAACCTAGCAGGCGAATCATTGTTGTACGTGAAGTTTTCAGTAGGATCAACATTCAATAATGATCTAACAATCTGTAACCTGAATGACGGAAACGACATGGGCTCTTCATTTTCCATTTTATACAAAGCATGAGCATTAGTCAGGCAAAGATCAATAAGGTGCAAGAAGAGCTTCCTATACCACTTCATTGTTTTTCGCACTGACTCCGTTATAGATAATTGTCTGTCGATATTATCTATACCACCCATATTTTGATTGTAATCTTGAACACATGTTGGCTTTATAATGTCTTCTTTCGTTTTATAATGTTTTTTTCCAGTTGCGCGAAATTCAAACTCATGCACACTTGTCAACATGCGGACACTGCGTTTATCTTCCCACTTCATTGCCATCCATGTATGGCTATGAGCTACTTGCACTTCACCTCGACCTAATTTTTTATCTAGATTTGGCATTCCCTTTCTATTCGCTTTTACCGTTCCACATATTCCAGTATCATGATCATGTAAAAAGTCAGCCAACATGGGAGATGTATACCAATTATCTATGTATATTACATGTCCCTTATAAAAATAAGGTTGTAAGAAGTGAGCAACAATATCCCCTGTGATACCCAAACCAAATTTTTCATAATCGGTGTCTGCACCTGTATAAACAATGAAGCCCAAAATAAACCCAGTTTCACAGTCTACTATCATGAAAAGCTTGATACCAAAACGATTTCTCTTCAACGGAATATATTGCTTGAATCGAAGCCTACCTTTCCATAATAAGAGACTCTCATCAATACACAGATTTTTACCTGGAATAAGAGTACCCGAGAATTTGTTTTGTAAGTGGTCTATTATTGGCTTGATTTTCTCTAAAGGATGATTTGTAATTTCTTCATTATTATGAAAGTGTAAATTTCGTAAAATTTGAAGGTATCTATCACGAGACATTATTTGAGGAAAAATCGGAGTATGTAGTAAGAGATCGGTAGACCAATAATTTTTCAACTCGCCCTTCCGGACATGTCCCATTAGGATTGAAAGCCCGAGAAACTTGTCTAGTTCATCTTTTGTAAGAGGGGTCCACGATTTCATATGGGAAGATTGTATGCTATCACTTTGAGATTCATAACGATTCGATTCATCCACAATCATTTGAAGAAGAATAGGATCACAAAAATGATTGAAATAATCTATTGGTTTATTTTCTGGTAAAGAAATATTTGGATTTATTCTAGAATTACCGTTGAAGTTTTTTATTGATGGATAAAAATCCGCATCTTCAAAAAATTCACTTCCATCATAATCATTTTCCGAAATAATAATATCAGTATTTTCATTTTCTAAATCTTGTTCTTCTGGTTCAGACTCTCCACTGCTCCAAGTATTATTTTCATTCATTTTTTCAAAAATAATATATTTGTAATCAACAACAGTGAGAAATAAACGTGGGATGAAACGATTACAATCGTACTCCAGTGGAAAAAATCACATAGAAATATCGAATTCTCCTACCCAATTATTCAAAGTATATAAGTACTACGAAGAATCCACTTTACTTGTGGAGCATTGGCAGCCACCTAGCGGTCCATCAACGAACTACTTCAAAGCAGAGTTCAAAACTAATGGAAAAATGTTTGAGTAATTTTTTTGCAGATAGGGTATCAATAGATGTAGATATAGTATTTTTAAGCTTAAAGTAGCGAAAAAAATAAATTGACCTTAAAATCGTAATCAACAAGGTCAAAGCTGTCTTCGAGATATTGAATTGAATAGCGATTCTTCAATTTATTTATATTCAATTTATTGTTAGAAAACTTCAATTTTCTAATAATAAATCAAAAAAATCCCTCCATTTTCGTACAATGGAGACGTTCTAATTTTTTGTGGCCATATTGAATCCGCCATTTTGAATTTTTTCGGGTGAGATATAAGTTCTTTAGAGTTGGAATCAATTTATTATTGTTAGTGAATGTTGAAATTATTATTTTCAGATTAAAAAAAAAATTGAAACAAAAAATAGCTTTACAACTCCTTTCATTTGACCTTGAAATCAATTTTCAAGGTCAAACAGTCTCTAGGAATTTTCTCACTACTTTTTTCTTATATAATACATCAAATTTAACCTAAAAACAATAAATAGTTTGTGTTATCAGGGTGGTCGATATATAGACCACCCCCGTCCTCTAAAGGTTAAAAGTAATTCTGTATAGATAGATTATACTCTACAGTAGAGATAATACACAAAAAGGAATAAAAATAAATACATAAAAATGAATTTTAAAAGTATTAAAAAAGCATTAAATATGACGTTTAAGTTAATAATGATAAAAAATATCGAATTTTAATAACCTGTCACATTTTAAAAATATTGAAAATATTCGATTAGTTCTTAATTTTAACGTAATTATAATAGTATGCAGCAAAAATTATTAATAATAATATTTTATATTGTGTATATACATGTATAGAGTTATCTCCGAAATAATTTGCCAGCCAATTTGTTATCTATATTAGAATGAATTCTGCTTTGGTCACTTAAAGAACGAATTCTGTTACAAAGAGTAATAAATCTTTTAATTAAAATTATGCCCGATTCAAAGAAAATTATAACTTATTAACAAAATATATCTTTTATCTTTTACTTCTATATAATAATTCGGAATTCAACCTTATATTTCAAATTGTTTTAAGTTTATCTTCAAATGTTTCGTAGTCAATGAAATAATGCATATAATAACAAATTTATCTGAAAATAAACTTAAGATGATCTTAAATAAAAAATTTGACTATGAATACTATTCCAAGTCTTTTATCAAAATTAATGAAATATATTTTCAAACTTTCTCCCGTTAGGAATGCGAATTAAAGATACGACAACAATGTAAAGTGTTAAGTTTTTTTGACATATGATTTTCGAGACGAAATTTGTCGAGACGTGTCATACCTCTGTGAAACAACGAGGAAATAGTAGACTCTTCTTTTTTGAGCGCCTTTGTATGAATTGGTGCATCCTGGATTTTATCTTCAGTTCTTTTTTCCTTTCGGCGCGCACCTTTCCGCGTGAGCGAAGATGATCTTTCGCTATCGTTATCGTCGCGGTAAACTTGAGTTTTATTACCCCGGAGGCGAAATTTAATATCGCCGTAGGTGAGATTTTGTGTAGCACTATCGATATTATTTTGCTGACATTTTGTACGCGCCAACAATCCTTTCTTTTTCTTCACATCACTCTTACCTTCATTGCACTTGGTATGCAACTGATTCGAACATGTATTTTCTTTATCTTCAAGTGAATTAAACTTGGAGACTACTTTTTCATGTTCCATCTGACATACATTCTCCGAAATGGCTTTACATTCATAAATCGTGCATAGAGAACAATTTATAATCAATTAATATATTTGATATATTTATAATTAATTAACGTATATGATATATTGCTTTTATACACACACATATACATGTGTAAATACCGAACACATAAATATTAGAAATATTATTTAAGTACTTTTATACAAATATATAGTGTTTAATATAAATATAAACAACACACATATATAAGTGTCAATTATTAACCTGATGACGGGAAGAATTATAAATCTCTCTCTCTCTCTCCAGAAAAGATATAAATTAATATTTCAGCGACAATAAATGTCGTAAGACGCGATTTGGACACAAGTCCTTTGTTCCTCTAACCAGACTCAAAGCAACGAAGCTCCTAAAAATTTCGGCATATAAACCTAATGTAATAAATTAATTTGAATTGTAATTTATTGATGTGTATTAATGTAATATTAATGTAAAGTATAATATTAAATATAATTATAATATGATTATTATAAAATAATATAATTTTATAATATAATTATTATAAAATTATAAATATGATGTAATATTATGTAATATTACTATATTACTTTTGGTGTTTACTGATTAATCTCTACGGCTGATAACACTGACAACAGAACAATTTCTATTTACTACTTCTTGTTTATAATTTTCATTTATAGTTTACCTCATGCCAATGTCACTTTGTATATTCAAAGAGGTCGCAGCTTGCGAAATCATAACGGATTTAGAGCAGTCTTCCGGCAAGCGAAAGACCCGGGTTCGAGTCCCGGCCTAGCAGGACCGCACTCTCGATATTTTTCTCTTTCTGGAACGAAAAAGATACGTAGATCTCGAACGCACGGCGTCCCGCTGCCCACCTAGTATGCCCTCCTCTTTCTATGGTGGATCCCCCATGGCGCATTGCGTCCAAGCACACCCGGGGGCTGCCAAAAAATTGGTGTCGACCCCGGGGCTTAATTAGTATTATTTGCACCGGATGAGGAGGGGCAACGGTGGAGACGGACATACATGGACAGCAGGTCTTAAAGGATAGCAATTACAATTGCTACAATTTCTCGTAAGATACTAACTGCGAAAGTTTCTCATCTTATTTGTCCACATCTGAATGCTGCATAATGTGCGTTTCTTCACATCGTTTGACAGATTCCTAATTTTTGGAGATACTGACGATACCACGGGATGCAATGTATTTGGTATATACAAAGATTTGTCTTCGGAATAACTTCTGAAGACGACCGATTAATGATCAATTAATATATAATACTTTTTTTTACTTTAGATTTATCCTACATAGGTTTGTCATTGGATTTTTAAAAGTAATTCTGTATAGATAGATTATACTCTACAGTAGAGGTAATACACAAAAAAGAATAAAAATAAATACATAAAAAAGAATTTTAAAAGTATTAAAAAAGCATTAAATATGACGTTTAAGTTAATAATGATAAAAA
>NW_022639691.1:106045-108604 GCF_010583005.1 Odontomachus brunneus
TGTTTAAGTAAATAATGATAAAAAATATTGAATCTTAATAACCTGTCACATTTTAAAAATATTGAAAATATTCGGTTAGTTCTTAATTTTAACGTAATTATAATAGTATGCAACAAAAATTATTAATAATAATATTTTATATTGTGTATATACATGTATAGAGAGTTACCTCCGAAATAATTTGCCAGCCAATTTGTTATCTATATTAGAAGGAACTCTGCTTTGGTCACTTAAAGAACGAATTCTGTTACAAAGAGTAATAAATCTTTTAATTAAAATTATGCCTGATTCAAAGAAAATTGGCCGTAAAGATTGTTTCTTCGTAAAAATAGGCCGCATGTTGGCCCTTTCAGACCTTTCCTTCTGTCCCATACACCGAACTGATTCGATCTCAGTTCTTTATCTCGGTCAATTTGATAAACTTCAGTGATGATCTCCCTGTCGTCAACATTCGCGCTGCTTTGAGCCACCATAAACTTACAATCAAAGGGGATGTAAATGTTAAAGAAAAATTCTGCAAGTTCGGTCGCGTTATCGAAGAAGATCAACCAGGTGGGATAAGACATCGTGATCCACGTTGAAACCTGCTGCATTTCGATAAATAAACATTTACGCCGTCTCTTCGCCTCACGTTTCTCGAATTTTCATGTTTTATAAATACAGCAAATTGCGATTAAAGTCTTCTTTGAGAAACTTTAATGTGAAAGAGCACGCAAATGTAAATTTTATCCTATTAATTATCTATCTGACTCGCGAATATAATTATTATGTTGAGAGTTTGGTAAGAGCATAGAAAGAAATGTTTTTATTTGTACAAGCTTTAAAGGAATTTGGATAAATTTCGTTAAATATAGATATTGTTTAAAAGCTGCAGTATAAGTATAAAAATCTGTTAAAAACTTATAAAAATTATTGTACTTGTGCTACTAATGGCTATTTTCATCAACGATTTTGTAATTGAGCGTTTTTGAAGTTGCTAAGATATAATTACACTCATAAATTCAGTCCTCGTATCTTCGTGGTTGTTTAGTAAGACGAACAAAGGTCTCTTGATGTAATGGTAACTGTACCCAATCTGCAAACAATCGAATATTTTCTTTCTCGGTAAAAGATAACGAGGTGTCTGATTTTTCGTAGGAACGGGTGCTAGCGAAAATTAGCTGTGAGAAAGAGAAAATGAGAGAGAGAGAGAGAGAGAGATTCTTAGGAATATTTAATTATAATTAAAAAATTAATTGTATATAAATTTTTTAATTAAATATTTATTTTATATTTCGACGTGTTCGTTCTATTGATATAAGGATAGATATAGAAAATAGAGAGGAACACATTGTTGGCACTCACTCGGCTATTAAACGTACGAAAATCCATAAACACAGCGCGTATGTGAAATGTTTCTTCAGGACAAATGGGAAGCTTGGGCGGATCAATCATCAGCAATCACTAAAGCTTGAGTCGTGCATTTAGTACCACTTGATTATCTTTGATGTACATCGTGTTACATGTGATACTGCTGCTTTAGTTGCTAAGAAGTAATCGATATTAAATTGTGTGTACGTACATCAGTGATCTGTGTATATCGTAAAAAAACATTGCATGGATAAATCGTTGTCATCTTCGATAACTACGCTTACATTTGTACACTGGCAAATATAATATTGCCGTAATAGAGATTATACGCTTCAACGCCGAATGCCAATCATTACTCAATGTCGACGAATATAAAAGAATGGAATACTCGTTTCTCTAAGCTTGCGACAATAAAAATATATATTCTTTTCGAGCACACAGGTATATTTTAATATACGTCTCAATAAAAACCTTTTAGAAATAAAACTTGTTAAAGTTTACTTTTATTAAAATTGAAAAATACGGATATAATCATAATTTGTATGAATCGCCCTACTATACATTATGACACGTGTTAAATATTGAGAGCGAGCGTGATATGACAGAGACAGCGCACTGATCTATCATATCGAAGATCTTCAGATTCGATTCTCGACAGAACCGAAAAATTTTCACACACTTGTCTCCTTTCGAAAGGCAACGGCAAGCCAAGTATCACTTGCCACTTTCTTCATATTCTCTTAACAAAGTAGTCGGGTATCAATATGTTTGACGTATATCGTACAATATGTGATAATGCTGTTTTCGTTAATAAGAAGTAATTGATATTAAATTGTATATATATATATATATATAATATATATATTTATACAATTGATGTAACATTACTTTCAAAATAATAATTACACATGTTAATTGAATATTAATACACTTATTAATTGTGTATTTTAATTTAATTTAATTTTTTATTTATTTCTATTTATTATTTTTTATTTTTTATTGTTTTTATTAGTTAAATAGTGCGCGTCTATATTATACTAGTAAATTAAATAGACTGTATATAGACGTCGAGATATAAATAATAAAATAAATAATAAATAATAAGAAAAAGGGAGAGAGAGACAGAAAGACAGACAGACAGACCGACAGACAGACAGAGACAGAGAGAGAGAGAGAGAGAGAGAGAGAGAGAGAGAGAGAGAGAGAGAG
>NW_022639691.1:111551-112502 GCF_010583005.1 Odontomachus brunneus
TTTTCTATAATATGGACAATTTGTATCAAATGCTGAATGTTCCGAATTTAAGTTTTTGAGTTTAAAACTTTTAATTTTTTCTTCGCAATTTACACATTTTCCTATGTCACTCCTACACTCATTTGTTGCATGCTTTCCTGCACATTTTCCGCAAGCTACTTCTTTTTTACAATCTTTCGCAAAGTGATAATAGCCGCAACATTTAAAACATCTTAGAATCCCTATATAATCTTGCACTTTGCATATGTTCCATCCAATTTTGACTTTTTCTTCTTCCAGCATTGTTTCATGTGTCTTATCATCCACTTCCGCTATAATTGTCGTTCGTTGAGATTTTCCCTTCTGCGATTTATGTACAATTTTCCCTCGTACACTATTCTTCACAAATCCATTCTGCTCTTCTATCTTTTCCCAGAATTCTTTCTCATTTTCGCAATCTTCCTTATCAGCATCAAATATCTTTATTTTCTTTTTCTTCTTCTTTGGAGCTTGTATAACATACTTCTCGCCCAGGTCACTACTTACTTTCTCCCTCAATATTTCTGCTTGATCATTATTCTCGCATCCTATTACAACTGCTCCTTTGCTTGCCTTCTTCATTTTTCTGATCCCTAGTCCTAATTTAGTTACATCAATTTTATTTTTAATGTCCCTCTTTGTTTCCTCACTAGAGTTAGCATCATCTTCTTTCGATGGCTTGATAATAATTACTGCTTCTTGTTTATCAGATACCGCATCGCTGTAACTCTTCTTCTTCTTCCCTACTTCTTGTATACTTGTTCCCCTCAATGGCATAATATCCGCTAATTTCTTTACTTCTTCTTTTATTATACTGCTTAAAATCAATTTCAGTTCCTCCTCTTTCCAAGTTTGTATTTCCTGTCTTACTCTATCCATCTCTTCATCCATAGCTTCCGTTATTGCCTCTTTAATTAAATTTTTGCCCACCAT
>NW_022639691.1:112947-113428 GCF_010583005.1 Odontomachus brunneus
AATATCTCTGTTTCCGACTAAAATAAAAATATATAACAAGGTAAAACGTGAATACTTTATGTCGTTTTTACTTTTTATAGCTAAATTAAGTAATGAGGAGATAAAACTAGTAGAAAAAGAAATGGAGAAAAAAAATAAAGAGAGAAAGAAGAGAATGTGTGAGAAGAAATGAAGAGGAGGCAGAAAAAATAAAGATAAATTATAAGACGGTAAAAAAACCATAAGACAGCGAAATGGAAAGACAAGAAAAATATATGAGTGAGTAAAAATAAATAAATAAAAGCATAGATAATAAAGCATAGATAATAAGTAAATAAATACACTTTTTTTGTCTAATGCGATAATAAGTAATAAATAAGTATTGCTTTACATAATATTATAGGATAACTTATAAAGATACAGAACTGGGATATTCTCTATGTTATTTGTATTTTTATTATTTTTAAACAAGGTAAGAAGAAAGAAAGAAAGAAAAAAAGTA
>NW_022639691.1:113438-113932 GCF_010583005.1 Odontomachus brunneus
AGCATAGATAATAAAGCATAGATAATAAGTAAGTAAATACACTTTTTGTCTACTGCGATAATAAGTAATAAATAAGTATTGCTTTACATAATATTATAGGATAACTTATAAAGATACAGAACTGGGATATTCTCTATGTTATTTGTATTTTTATTATTTTTAAACAAGGTAAGAAGAAAGAAAGAAAGAAAGAAAGAAAGTACAGAAAACTAGAAGAAAAAGAGAAACTATAAAAAAATACGGAAAGAAGAACACAGATAAGGAACAAAAAATAGAATCAAAGCAAGAAGATAGAAAATAGAGATATGCAAGATAGTAAAATAGAAAAAGTTACTTTAAAAGTAATTCATTCACGTTTACTTTTCAAAAGTAATTTATCATTATTACTCGTTATTAAAAAAAATACGTTGTTACCGTTACTTGAATTTAGTATCGTTTCTACTTTTTATAGCTAAATTAAGTAATAAGAAGATAAAAGAGGAAAGGAAAGAAGA
>NW_022639691.1:113942-114158 GCF_010583005.1 Odontomachus brunneus
GCTAAATTAAGTAATAAGAAGATAAAAGAGGAAAGGAAAGGGAGATAAAGGAGAAAAGAAAAGAAGGAGAGAAAGGAGAGAATGTGTGAGAAGAAATGAAGAGAAGACTGAAAACATGAAGATAAATGATAAAACGATAAAAAATGCTATGAGCTATCTGGGAAACATTTATAAGCATAGTAATGCTACATAATGTGTGTGTGTGTGTGTGTGTGT
>NW_022639691.1:114344-114492 GCF_010583005.1 Odontomachus brunneus
GCGAGGGCGTCCCGGGAACCGCTTGCGCATTACTTCCGGGACGCCCTCAGCCGCGGGGCGGGGATAACCTAAATCCCGCCCCCTTCCCGGGCCGGGAGGGATATTTCCCTCCCGGCCCGTTGTTCCTATCCTCCATGACCGGACGTGG
>NW_022639691.1:114502-116018 GCF_010583005.1 Odontomachus brunneus
CCGCACTCGCCCAAACCGGGGCCCCGTAGAGGGCCATGGACTGGACGACGCCGGCATACAGCCGCCGTGCTTTCCTCTTAGGACCGCCGAGATTGGGCAGGAGGCCACCTAGCATGTTGGCCACCCAGCCCAACTTGGGGGCCAGAAGCTCAAAATGCTTCTGGAACCCCCACTTACCATCCAAGACGAGTCCCAGATATTTAACTGAGGGACCCGTCTTCACGGAGACACCGTCGATCCGGACTCGGGCCTCCGGTGGTCCCCTCCTCCTGTCGTGAAAGAACATGAGTTCTGTCTTGAGGGGAGCCATCTTGAGGCCCATCCTTTTCAGGGAGCCTACCACCTGGTCTACCGCCCGTCGTCCCTTCTCCAGGGCGCTCCGCCAGCCCCTGCCCCCGGCCAGCACCATCGTGTCGTCCGCATAGCAGACGACGCTGCAGGCGGGGGGGGGGAGGGCAAGACGGAGGACTTGGTCATACGCGATGTTCCATAGTAGAGGTCCTAGTACGGACCCCTGAGGAACACCGCGGTAGACCACCCTTCCGCACTGGAGTTCCGCTTTGTTACGGAACTCCAGTCTTCTATCCCAGAAGTAGTCTCTAATAATTGAGACCAGGTGGGGGGGGACCCTAAAATGGGCCAAACCCGCCTCCACCCGGTCCCAAGGGAGGGAGTTGAACGCGTTGGCGATGTCCAGGGACACCGCCAACACAACTCCCCCCCTCCTCACGACGGCCTCCGAGAGGGACCGGACGCGTAAGATCGCGTCCACGCTTGACCGTCCCTCCCGGAAGCCGTATTGCTCCTCGCTGAGCGTTGGACTACTCCGGGATAGGTGCCGGACGAGGCGGGCGTGTATTATTCTTTCGAATAGTTTGCCCGCCTCGTCCAATAGGCATATCGGCCTATATGCGGAAGGCCTGTCCTCCGACTTGCCCCCTTTCCGGAAGAGGACCAGATTGGCCCTCTTCCAGGGGCTGGGGAACACCTCGGTCCTCAAACAAGAGGTGAAGAGCTGCATTGTGCCACTCTTCACCTCCATCTGCCTCATCGCCAAGGCCCACACTGTGCCTGGGATGCCGTCGGGGCCCGGCGCCCTTTTTTGGCGCCGAGCCTCCTGACGGCCCTGTCTATCTCCACCTCGGTGACCCCGACCGACTCCTCCTCCCCGTCCGATGGTCGGCCCTCATAGGGGGGAATGCAAGCTTCCCCCGATGGAAAGAGGGCCCCCACCACTTCGTCGAGGAAGTCGGGGACCAGGGACGCCTTTGGAGGGGGCGCCCAATTGCGCAAACGCCTCATCACGATGTGATACGGGCGCCCCCATGGGTCCCTGTCGATGGTGGAGACCAATTCATCCCAGGCACGGGCCTTGGCCGTAAAGATGGCCGCCTTGAGGGCGCTGAGTTTTTCGCGGTACGCCCCCGCGGCGGCCATCCCACTTACACTCTCCCTCCCCCGCCGGTCCATTTCACGCCTGACTTGGCCGGCGGAGCGCCGAAGTTCGGCAATCTCC
>NW_022639691.1:116313-116790 GCF_010583005.1 Odontomachus brunneus
ACGCCCACGAGCCCGGCCGCCTCAGCTTCAATGGCGGCCCGGGTCCCCGGTGTGGGGCCCGGGTCCGCCCATGTGGCCGCCATTAAGGCGGCCGCTAACCTGTCGCGGTCGAGTTTACGGAGGGCCCATCTTGATGGTCGGGCGCCCCCCGTGCCGCGTCTCCGGAGCACCTCCTCGGGGGTGGCGACCAGTCTGACCACGATGTAGCGATGGTCCGATAGGTTTTCCCCCCTGGTCACCACCCTCCAATCCTGGATTAGTCGGGCCGCCTGGGGAGACGCTAGTGTGACGTCGATCACGGATCTCCCCCGCTGCCCGACGAAGGTGCTCCTCCGGCCCCTGTTTATGATACAGAGGCCGTGAGACGCGACCCATTCTTCCATAACCTCGCCCCTTCGGCACCTTGCCGAGGACCCCCACAACGCCGATTTGGCATTAAGGTCCCCGGCCACCAGGACCGGCCTTTGGGGGCGCCTC
>NW_022639691.1:116844-117940 GCF_010583005.1 Odontomachus brunneus
ACGCCCACGAGCCCGGCCGCCTCAGCTTCAATGGCGGCCCGGGTCCCCGGTGTGGGGCCCGGGTCCGCCCATGTGGCCGCCATTAAGGCGGCCGCTAACCTGTCGCGGTCGAGTTTACGGAGGGCCCATCTTGATGGTCGGGCGCCCCCCGTGCCGCGTCTCCGGAGCACCTCCTCGGGGGTGGCGACCAGTCTGACCACGATGTAGCGATGGTCCGATAGGTTTTCCCCCCTGGTCACCACCCTCCAATCCTGGATTAGTCGGGCCGCCTGGGGAGACGCTAGTGTGACGTCGATCACGGATCTCCCCCGCTGCCCGACGAAGGTGCTCCTCCGGCCCCTGTTTATGATACAGAGGCCGTGAGACGCGACCCATTCTTCCATAACCTCGCCCCTTCGGCACCTTGCCGAGGACCCCCACAACGCCGATTTGGCATTGAGGTTTCCGGCCACTAGGACCGGCCTTTGGGGGCGCCTCGACATAAGGTCCCCCAGCCGGTCCAAAAGGTGCTCGAAGTGAGCGAGGTCCCACGATGGTGGGGCGTATACCCCGACCACGTCTATGGCGCCCCACTCGACCGCGACGTATCCTCCCCCCCTCTCCACCAGGGAGATTGGGGGGGAGGCCTCCCTTTCTAAGTGATAGATCGCCACCGAGCATTTGCCACTCCGCCCCGCAACGTCACTGATTATGGCTGGGTGACTCCCGGGGACGGATTGAGGCTCGGAGGCCATCCCCAGTCCGCAACCGCGCTCGCGGAGGGACTGCATAAACAGTTCCTGGGCTCCGCGAGCGCGGTTGAGATTCGCCTGGAGGAAGCGGGTAGCCATTACGACTTAGTTCCGCCCTCCTCCAGGCCCTCCCCTATCTTCCCCGCGGGAAGGGGACCTTCATTCGGGTTTCCCGCCTCCCGCGAGGCAACTCTCCCGGCCCCGGCCCCCCGCGGCCTTTTCTGCTCCTTGGGTGCAGAGCCCGCGGGAGGGACTGGGGTCTCGGGTAGTGATGCCCCTCCCTCTAGTTGAGGGGGGCTCCTTCTCCTTCCCGGGGGGAGGGGTGTTGGAGGCTTTGCGCCTCCTCCTCGCACTCTTTCCCCCCT
>NW_022639691.1:117950-118235 GCF_010583005.1 Odontomachus brunneus
CTTTTCTGCTCCTTGGGTGCAGAGCCCGCGGGAGGGACTGGGGTCTCGGGTAGTGATGCCCCTCCCTCTAGTTGAGGGGGGCTCCTTCTCCTTCCCGGGGGGAGGGGTGTTGGAGGCTTTGCGCCTCCTCCTCGCACTCTTTCCCCCCTTGCCCCGCTTTGCCATTTGGCAAGCGGGGCCTCCCAATCTGTGGCCACAGGGCCGCCCGGCGTCGCGACACACCGGGCATGTCGCCGGTGCCTCGCACGCCGCGGCCCTGTGGCCGGCCGAACCGCAGTGGGAACA
>NW_022639691.1:118245-122956 GCF_010583005.1 Odontomachus brunneus
GCCCTGTGGCCGGCCGAACCGCAGTGGTAACATAGACCACTGCGGTCGGCCCTACTTTTACTTAGGGCCCTGACGTGGCCCCACTCCAGGCATTTGAAGCACTGCAGGGGGCGCCTCGTCAGGGCCTCTACGCGGACGGAGGACCACCCAACCTTAATCCGTCCTCCGCCCGCGATCTTCCGTGCGGCCGGAAGGGGACACTGTATCCAGATTGTCCCCATCCGGTCCGCACCTGGGCGAATTGCCCCGGCCCTAATCTCGCCGGGACCGCAGCCCCCGGCGACCGCCCCCGCGGAGATTACGTCCTCCGCGGTGACTGAGTCGCCGAGGTCGCGGACCCGGATGTCGGCCCTCTTCGAGGGACGCGCAATTTGCACGTCCCTATTGTCAGCGAAGAGGGCCGACATACTTTTGGCCAGGGCATCCGCCCTGGCCTGTCCCTCGGGACCGGGGATCTTGAGGAACAGCGCGCCTGTTGCGGCCCTTCTGGTCCTGAGATCCCCGATCCCTATCTTACCTAGATCTATCTGGCCCCTCGCCCGCCGCATGACATCGGCGTAGCTGCCCGTGGGGCAGCTCACCGTGACGGCGGCGGTACGAGGAGCCTTTGGGAGGACGGGTTTTGTCCCTCCTCCCCCATCCCGCGTTGACCTCTTGTCGCCCCCCTTGGCCGCGGCACCCTTCTGGGGCCCCGGCTTCTGGAGGACGGGTTGGGGGGCCTGTTTGCCCCCCTTCTCCCTTCTTCTCCCTCCTCCCTACCACCCGGGCCCAAGTCTGGGGCCCGGTGGCGGAGGAAGGAGGATCGGCCCTCCCGGCCGGTCGCGCCGGTGTTGTCCGGCCCTGTGGGGGGGGGGTTTGGCTCCCCCACAGGAGCAGGCGCACCTGCAAAGGGCGGCCCTCCCACCCGCTTGGGGTAACGGACCGCCCTCGCCACTCTTCTTTTTCTTTTTTTTTCCCCACTTGCTCTCCCCCGCCACCTCAGGCCGTTTGGCCCCGGCGGGGGTAGAGGTCGCGGAAGATTTGATTTTGGGGGGAGGGTCGGGGAGCGTTGTACAGCTCCCCTCCCCGCCCCCTCCCACCTTTTTACTCCCCTTATTAAGGGGCCAGGCGGGCCGCTCCCCGGGCGCAATCCCGGGGATGACGGCCCCCATGGCCTCCATGAGGCGGGGAACTAGGGCCACTACTAGGGCCTCCAGTTCCCCGCCGCTCAGTCCCGCGACCACAGTGGGCGTGTTGTCGGTCGAGGGGTGTCCCCCTCTCGCAGACCCCTGTGGTCGCCCGCCAACGATTCGGCGGGCCGCGGGGATTGCCCCCACGCCCGCCGTCACCACAACCGTGGTCTTCTTCTTCTTCTTATTTTTCTTTTTCTTCCCCTCGGGTGGGTGTTGAGCCGCCCCCTCAATGGGACCGTTGCGGGCCCGAAGAGGGGGGGCCTCTTTTTGGGGAAGAGTTCCCTCCCTTATATCCTTCGCCACCTCCTCCCGACACTGTTTCCCGACTCTTTCTTCGTCGGAAGTCGGGAGGAGTGGCAGGGTGGTCCCGACGCCTTCCCCAGCCATCGATTCCTCCTCACTGGAGGTTGACGGGAGGCGCCGGGACATCGTCCTCTTCTTCTTTTTTTGTTTTGTGGGCTCAGAGGGGAGCGGGGATTCCTCCCCAGCGTCCTCCGCCCTCTTCCTCTTTCGATCGGCGGACGAGTCACGAGACGTGTGGCCCGTCCGTCGATCCACCTCCATGGCTGGCAGATGCAGCTCATCTATCTCCATTGGTGAGCTGTAGGGGCCGGATGCTCGGGCCCTCTTCAGTTCACCATGCAGGCGGTCGACCTCGAGCCGAAGCAGAGCACCCTCTACTCGTAGGCGCTCCATTTCGGTCGAGGCCGCCTCCCGCTCCATCCTGGCTGCCTCGCTCTGCTCCGAGCCGTCAATAATTTCGGTCCTCTGAGCTAAAGCGAGGCTGCATGCGGCCAGTGTGGCCGAGGCGTCCCAAAGGGCCCCCTTATAGGCTCCCTTCAAGTTCTTGGACCGCTCCGCGACCTTTTTCACCTCGTCGACGGCCTTTATGGCCATCGACGAGACTTCAGCGGTCTGTTTAGACCGCAGGTCGCGGAGGATCCTCCCCTCCTCCTCTTGCGTTCGGAGGGCCCTTTTCGATTGGGCACGCATAGCAGGGTCTTTGATCCGCTCTACGTCCGCGATTGCGTCGCGCTGCTCCTTCTTTTTTTTCCTATATGCAAGAGCGGCCGCTGTGTGGTCCCCTGGATGGGAACGCGTGGAAGGCCGCCCCCGCCCATCCTTCTTGGCAAACCTCTGCTGATTTTGTGCGGGGAAGACCGACCGCGAGCTAATGTCGCCGTCGCTACCCCCCGCACCGAGGCTGCCCTCTCCGTCGCTGCGGGAGCGCATCGAGGCCGACAATGACCCCGCTAGGCACCCCGCACTCTCGCTGGGGCGTTCCCTCGCCCCAGCCTCGTCAAGGAGGCCACTATTGGCCTCTTTCCTCCCGGCTGAGCTGGTGGTCGGCTCAGCATTGGGCGTGTTTCGCCCATTTGAGAGGGAGGCGTACGCCTCCATCTCTTCTTCCTCTCCTCCTGCGTCAATTTGGTTTTTAATGGATATCATTTTTAGGTTGCCCACCCCTTTTCACCCGGAGGCTTACAGGGCGGGCCATAATACATGGAGGAACTAAATACTCCCCAGGCGGAGCCCCACGCCTGGGTTCGGGCTTGATACACCCTGGGTGCGCCAGGTGCCCCGGGGTGGACCGCTCGCGACCGGCTAACCCGCCGGCCACTCATCCCATCGCCGCGGCTCCCAAACTTAGGATTGGGGGGGTTTTTTATAGAGGTCCCCGTCCTCGCGGCCCAGGCGTTTAAGCCAAGGCCCTCGCTCCCCCGGAGGTTCGTTATAGACATGACATAACGATCTCCGGGGGTTTACGATATGAACAGGTCCGACAGTTGCCGGCCCTGCGCTGTAGGGGTCCTGGCAAATACCACGCAGACCCCTAACTCTCCCCGTGCGCATCTGCCCACACGGGGGGGCCCTCACGGCCGGTCATGTCGCAATTTGCAACGTGACCAGGAGGAGCCGCAGGGTTGCCGGGGTGCGGCACCTCTCCACAGAATGTGGGGAGGGCCAATGTACTGGTCCCTGCGACTCCACCTCCCGTCCCGCCGGCCCGGAGAATCTCCGGGTAGTTCCGACGGGAAGGTCATCCCAGGGTGCGCGACCCCAACCTCGGAATATGTCCGAGCGGCCCGAGCACCCCTCCACCCCCCGCGAATCGTGAGGCGACTCCTCCGGTGTGCAGTCGCGGGTGTGGGTACCTCTCCCCGCTCGAACGCAGGACCACTCCTACGCTGAGCGGATTGAGGGCAACCCGCTCTCTCGGCAGAGTGCCTTGAGAGTCGGGTTCTTCTCCTTGTCCTCCGGGAAGAGTGCTCCCCCCGTCCCGGAGCGGAGGCCTCACCAACCCCGAAACCCCACCCCGGTGGCTGGTGGTGGAGCAAGCTCCACCTAACGGGCCCAGCCGGCCGGGCGATTGGAGTCAGGGCCGCCTACCCCTACCAGCGATTGGGCCCATCGGCCCAGTGGGAGTCGCCGGGCTTTCCTGCAGTGGAGGGATTTACGTCCCTCTCTAGCAACCGCGGGTCTGCAGCCCACCACGGTCCGGTTTTCTGTGGGGGTTTTCCTTCCCCGTTGCCGCCGTTCGCCAGCGATCCTCAGGTAGGGGCCTCCCTTTCGGCCGGAGCCGAGAGGTACTGCCGCCGAGCCTTCACCGGATCGCCGGTACCCCTCCACCACGGTAAGGTGGCGGCATGGAGGGATAAAAGAAGTGCACGCCTTTTGCGCTCTTCTCCCACCCGTGGTTCAAGGCACCGGCACCCCCAGCGGTACGCTTCATCGATAGCTCAGGTAACCCCCCTTGGTGGAACCTTCATCGCAGCGGGGCCTAAGTGCACAGCGGCCTTAGCCTAACGGATCAGGGGGCGTGGACCCCCAGCGTTGCCATAGCGGATCACCGGCGCGCCCCCCGTTGCCGACTATCACCGGCCACCGTGCACCCGGATATCCCGTTCTCCGAATGAATCACTGAGAAGTGTGACTCCAATGCCTTTTCCCACGGGTGTTGCGGGAAAGGTTGCCTGAAGGCGCGATCGTAACCGCACCCACACGCAACCAACCCGCCCCTCTTTGATACTAGCTTTGCTGCTCCCCCAGCCGGAACTACATCCCGGACTTACGGGACAGCGACGCGGCCAGTCCCTCGCGTTGGGGTTTCCCACTGGGACACCGATCAAGGCAGCGGCCACGCCGGGCCGCAGCACGCACCGGGGGGCGTACCCGCACGGGCGCCACGACCCAGCGAACTCGACAACCCAGCCAGCACCCAGAAAGGACCCCTGATAGAGGATGAGGCTCCTGTGCCTCATTCCCCCCCTCTGAGAGAGCACGCTCACCCAGCGGGTAACCCCCACGCCCCCCTGAGCCCAGGGCATGCCCCGGGCGCAGAGTGACGATAGGCTATCACACAGAAACACACACACACACACCCATATACCCTGAGCCATCGGCCACCCTCCGACCTTCAGCCCGTGTGCCTTCGCCCTGTGCACTCTACTCCAGAAGACTGCCCAGGCGGTAACACCCCTTCCCCCCTTATCCCCAATTGCGGGTGTTGGTGGCTGTCTCCACGGCCGAGACACCAC
>NW_022639691.1:122989-123224 GCF_010583005.1 Odontomachus brunneus
CTCATGACGCCTGGGCTGGGACCGTGCAGCATCCGACAGGGGACTTCGCAGACTCCGCCGTGTCCGAAGCCACCGAGTTTTAGCCACCCGTCCCGGACGGACTTTCGTCCGTCCGACTCACAGCAGTGTCGTAGGCTCAGCTGGGCAAGACCGGGGTCACCCATATGGGAGACCACAGCACGCCTTACTTCATTGCCCCGACCCACCGCCGCGAGGCGCCGTAGGCTTAGCTGGG
>NW_022639691.1:123234-123625 GCF_010583005.1 Odontomachus brunneus
GGAAGGGGAGAGAAAGACAAAGAGAGAAGGAGAGAGAGTGACAGAAAGACAGTGACACATTGAGAGGGAAGGAGCGAGGGAGAGAGGGAGAAAGAGAGAGAGAGAATAAGTATCTCTGTCTCCGTTTTACTCTCTCTCTCCCCTCCCTCCATCCTTCCTTCCCATCTTTCTCCTTCTCCCTCTCTCTTTCTCTCCCCCCTCTCTCTTTCTTTCTAATAAAGGGTTCAGAAAGCATTTTAAGTTAAAATAGTTTATTTTTTCAATTACATTTTTTAACATACATTTTAACATACATTTTTTCAATTACATTATTATTTTTCAATATCTCCGACCTCTCCTCGGTCCCCAATTATAATGAGCGGACGACATTTTATACAAAAATTCCATAAAT
>NW_022639691.1:123635-123710 GCF_010583005.1 Odontomachus brunneus
TGCGGTGAACCCTCCTCCCCACCCCCGCGACTCTAGGCGACAAACCTTTCCAACGCGAGTACCCCCCCATTTTTC
>NW_022639691.1:123720-124056 GCF_010583005.1 Odontomachus brunneus
CTAGCTAGTCAACGATTTGCAATTTACAATTAAAATCTAGTTCGCATCCGCAATGCGTAGTGTAATATAAAGTAATTCGGATTCGAAAATTACCCGAATAGTGCAGATAATGATAAAATACTTTGTAAATGGGCAAAAGTCGGAGCAGGAGTGGCAGCGACAGCGGGAGCTGGAGGATCAGCAGGAACGGGAGCTGGAAGGCCAGCAGTAACGAGAGCTGGAGGGCTAGCAGGAACAGAAGCTGGAGGGCCAGCGGGAACGGAAGCTGGAGGATCAGCGGGAACGAGAGCTGGAAGGCCAGCGGAAGCGAAAGCTGAGGCGTCAGCAGGAGCGGGA
>NW_022639691.1:124066-124249 GCF_010583005.1 Odontomachus brunneus
CCGAGACCGCGCTCACAGCAGGCCCGCAAGCCGTTCCGTTCTACATAGCGACTCTACCTCGCGCGAATATCCCCTACTCTACCCAGGGCCGCCCGGCATGACACACATGGCCTACCGGTATAAGCCTCAGGGTTTCCCTTCGTCCCTACCCTACCCTGTCCACTCTTAGCCAGCGGTCCTCAG
>NW_022639691.1:124437-124584 GCF_010583005.1 Odontomachus brunneus
GGCCACCAGGAATGGGAGCTGAAGCAGCAGCGGGAGCGGGAACAATTTTATTCCCCTCATTTGGATCTTCTATCTCCATTTCAAGCAATTCTTCCTTTAGGCTAAACTATAAAAATAATATATATTATAATATATAATAATGAGATA
>NW_022639691.1:127498-128498 GCF_010583005.1 Odontomachus brunneus
AGAGAGAGAGAGAAAGAGAGAGAGAGAGAAAAGAAAGAAATATTTTTTCTAAAAATAAAGGAAAAGAAAGTAAGAAAAAATACAAATAAAAAGATAATTCGTAAGTTTTTTAGAATATACTTTTTAAATAAAAGTTACAGGGTAAACGTTACATCAATATTATAATTTTTCACTTAATAGTGTAAGTGTTATATATGACACATGTATATAACAGTTATATTGTTGAACGAAAATTATAATATTGATGTAACGTTACTTTTAAAGTTGGTGTTAATTGAATATTCTTCCAGTAAACACTATATAAATAAACTTTACAAAAAAATCGTTATAAATAAACTTCACAAAAAACATATCAGTCACATAGCATAAATGTTATAGTTTCCTACTTAAGAATGTAACTATTACATAAAACGCATTATATTGCATTTACATTGTGTAACGAAGCGTTACTGAGCCCGCGCCATGAGGGCTCGACCACACCGACACGCCCGAACATCCGACGTGTCGGTGTACACGGCGCTTAGCGCCACTTTAATGGCCACGCGGCCTTACGCACATCTGCACGTGATCCGACGTCGCAGCGCCCTAGGTGGGGGCAGCGCGACACGGATTCACGCGGGTATAAAAGCCGGGCACTCCCAGCAAGACTCCCGTCGCTGCGGCCGTCCCAGCCACAGCGACTACGAAGGTGTGCTCGCCTTTCGACGCCGTGCTCACGCGGCATCCCGGCTTTGGCCATACGAAGGTGCGCTCGCCTCTCGACGCCGTGCTCTCGCGGCAGCCCGACCTCCGCTACGCGAAGGTGTGCTCGCCTTTCGACGCCGTGCTCACGCGGCATCCCGACCTCCGCTACACGAAGGTGCGCTCGCCTCTCGACGCCGTGTTCACGCGGCATCCCGGCTTCGGCCATCCGAAGGTGCGCTCGCCTTTCGACGCTGTGCTCTCGCGGCAGCCCGACCTCCGCTACGCGAAGGTGTGCTCGCCTTTCGACGCCGTGCTC
>NW_022639691.1:128699-135460 GCF_010583005.1 Odontomachus brunneus
CGACCGCTCGTCCGAAGAGCCGCGCGTCCGCCTAGACTAAGCCCGCGTCCGCCTAGAATAAGTCCGCATCCGCCGATCCTCTGTTCGCGACCGCGTTCTCCGCGAATTGTATTCCGCGATCGCGACCGCTCGTCCGAAGAGCCGCGCGTCCGCCTAGACTAAGCCCGCGTCCGTCGTACCGCAGTGTAACGCTTCAATAAACGATTATTTTGGTATTCCGTAGAGCGACAATTATTCCCTCCTCCCGATCCTCCGATCCCGGACACCGGCGAGCCATCTAAGGCCTCCCCACGAAGGGAAACTTCTCGAGTGACGAGCCCGCGCGCAAGACGCACGCGACCCGTCACAATTGTTGAATAGGAAATTATAACATTGATGTTATGTTACTGTTATTTGGTGTTTACTGGATTTGTATATCTTTATCTGTGCGTAAACATTATTATTTTTGAATTCATAAATAATAAAGTATACATCTATGTTTACTCTCCGATAACATTACCTTAATACTTTTCTATATAATAATATAAGAGAAATTGATTAATGATAGGAAATTATAACATTGATGTTGTTACTGATAGTTTGTATTTACCGGAAGAATATTTAATAAACACCAACTTTAAAAGTAATGATACTGTTTCGAACGGCCCGAGGGTGGAGAGCGGCCGGTTCGTTATGCGGGATGCGGATTGATGTCCGCTCGCCGTGTGGAGCCCGCGGTCTTCGTCGCTAACAGTCCGCTATCCAGCGGCCCCGTAAGATGAGGTGGGGTGCAAGTGATTCGCCAAGTTATTCGGCGACGGGAGTCTTTGGCTCCGTGTTTGGTATATGCTGCGTCTCTGGCAGCGTCTAAGTCCCGTGCGGACGTGAAGGCGAGCACGGCTCGCGTGTATGTGCTGCGTTCCTGGCAGCGACTAAGTCCTGTGCGGACGTGAAGGCGAGCTAGGCTCGCGTGTATGTGCTGCGTCCCTGGCAGCGACTAAGTCCTGTGCGGACGTGAAGGCGAGCTGGGCTCGCGTGTATATGCTGCGTCCCTGGCAGCGACTAAGTCCTGTGCGGACGTGAAGGCGAGCTTGGCTCGCGTGTATATGCTGCGTCCCTGGCAGCGACGGAGTCCTTGATGCCAAGGACGACTCGCGCGGAGTCGTGATCTCAACAGTAAGTTCTGTCGGCGATAATACTCAGTATGTGCAATACCGAGATGTCGCAAAGAGAGACGTCCACCGCAGTGGAGATGTCAAGGTAATCCGATATGGTCGCGCGAAGCCTTCTCTCAATCCTCGATCGTATTGAGAAGGTTGGAGATCCGTGGAGTTACCGTACACTTCGTAACACAGATGTCAACGTGTCCTCGGACACTCTAGAGACATTAGCCCAACGTGCAAGCGCACTCTAAAGGGCTGTGTAGAGTCACCGAAGACCAAAGCACAAATGCCAACGTGTCTACGACACTCTTAAGGCAGTAAAGTTCAATGAAGATATGCAACGTATACCTCGAGCGAGGCAAGTGCCCAACGTGCGGACGCACTCAAGAAGGCGATATGAAGCTAGATATAGTGCCAAATAATACCTCAGCGAGGCAGTGACCTGATGTGCAATAGTAGTCAAAAGGCTTAGAGTCGGCGTCCGCGGCGTCTTATATAGGCGCCGCACCGAAATTTAACCGCGAGTAACGGCCCCGGCTCGGCGCGCTGCCGTGTAGCGGCGGCGGCGTGAAGCCGCGGCGAGCGGTAGTCGCCCGCGCGCGGAACGCGCCTAGTGCACGGCCGCCCGCCGCCCGCGATCCGTGCGGACGACAGCTCCCGTACGGAACAGATACATTAATATACAGGGTGTTCGGAAAGTACCGGGACGCCCGAATATCAGGAAAAATATAAGTTTTACAAAAAAATGTTTTAAACAAAAGTTGTGGCGTTTAAAAAGATGTATTTACTGATCACATCAGTTTGATGGACTTTGGGTTGCGTAGCGAAGGTCAGGTCAAGGTCACATTAATTTTTTTAAATGGAACACCCCATTTTTCATTGGATATTCTTATAGCACATCTCGAGAGCTTTCCAAAACGCTATAATAAAATATTTTTTCGTTAAGAACTTTTCGAGTAATAACACTTGAAATTTCCAGCACTTTGACATAGAATACAAAATATCTCGTAAAATATTCTTCTTTCGGTTATCTTGTCTTAATGCTTTTTTGCACAGAATAATGAGACAAATTAATTGGCTTAAAAAAAGCACAAAAAGATTTTTATATATTTATGTAAAAAATTTTTTGTTTTTTTGTTTCTCTAACATTTGCGGGCGGAAACTAAGTTAAGGTCCTAATAGTTTGATAATTCTACGGATCCTCTCAACCATCTCAACACGATCGGCGTTTGAGAGAATGTTTCGCGCGACCATTTTGGATTACCTCAAAGCCTCCACCGCGGTGGACGGGCTTCCCTTCGCGATCTCTCCCGTATTGCATATAACCAGGCCTCAGTTCGACAGAACGCGTTACTATCTGGCTCACGACTCCGCGCAAGTCTTCGTTCTCGTTGAGAACTTAGCCACGCTCGCTATTGCTCCGCTGCCAGCGACGCCTGTTCTCCTACGAACCATACTCGTTACTAAGGCTACGCAGGACGTAGTCGCTGCTAGGGACGCAGCACCCACGCGACCAAGTTCCGCTTATAAGTCGACACGAGACTTTTATACATTGTCGCATACGCGACTCAGCACGCGAGTTACACTCGCGTCTAACAAGACTTAGCCTTCGTCGCGTACGCGACTAATCACGCGAGCTAAGCTCGCTGATATTTCACACCAGAACTCAGTCTGTCGCAACAGCGGCACTCACAGCTGAATTTTACTCGGATTTGACTTCACCGCTCACAAGAGGAGACGAGTCACCGTCTCCATACGTTGAGTGTATACAATCCTTTGAAAAGGGGATACTTCCCAGCGCGGAGGCGCCGGACAATTCTACGCGTATCCTAAGCAGAACCAATGTCCTGTCCTATTGCACGCAAGAACACACTCGCAATTTCCTCACAACAGCTTACGAGGTTTCTGGACAGGAGAGCACGATAATTTAATCGCGCAACCAACGGTAGTAGCCGACGACTGTTCGACGGCAATCCGAACCAGCCGCTCATCACCCAGGACTGTTCGAAACAAACAGTATTGATAGGATCGAGTTTGATCAAGTTGCAAAATACGTATGAAATGAATGATTATCGCATATTGTAAAATTTTTTAAATGAAAGAGATTTTTAAAGTGCTAAAAGTTGGCAAAAAAAAGAAAATATTTTTTCTTTAAAATTGCATATTTGCAATATTTCGAAATTTAAAAATTGTGATAGCAACTAGCATATATTTTAAGAATTTTCTAACGTTTTTATTTCACATTAGCCGTATCTGGCTGGAATATTGGCCACAGTTCAATTACGTTTTCTTTTTTAGATTTTTTTCTTGCAAGTTTAGAGGGGATATATCAATATATAACACGATTTATTTATAAATTATTTATAAATATATACAGAAACATATTATATTAAAACCGATTTTTATTAACATATTTATATAAAGAAATTTATGAAAAACCCTAAAGCCTATTCTATAAGTAGGTATAGTGGATTAAGGGAATAAGATTTTGGAGTAATTAGTTTTTCAGTATATTACGGCGTGGAATAAAGCCATAAGCGAAAAAACTACTAAAAAATTTCCTACTCTATGCCTTACCACACTACGAAACTCCTTTATTCTACACTTTAATACACTGAAAAGCCTATTTATTTCAATATCTCACTTTCTAAATCTATTATTATTCTACCATTATGGAAAGTTCTTTATATTTCCGGCCTCTACGTTATTCCCCTCCCCCTTTTTAAGACGTGACTTTTAAAAAATTAACCATTAAATATTCTTATAATAATATATAATTGATCAATATTTTACAAGTTACTCGAATATTTTAGCTTAATCGAAGGTTCCTATTCTAAAAGTATAACCACAGATTACTCATACTGGAGTAGACACTACCCTACATCGAATATTTCTTTTTAACCTTCAAAACAATTAATGTGTGGAAGACGGATAAAAAAATTATATTCAATTAAAGTATGAAACACCACGGAATTCGCCAATCTATAAGACAGCAAAAAATAGTTATTAAACATTTGCTTGCAAAAAAAAAATATTAAAGAAATGCGCGAATTATTTTATCCTAAAGTAAAATTCATCCTAGCGTGAAAACTAAGATAAAGAAAACAGACAACAGGTATAATAAGTTTAAAGCAGGAATGTTCGACGAAACCCACCTAAAGCGTTAGACCTACAACAGGATTATCAGAAAATATCAAAAAATCAGCTAAAACAACTTGCGAACTGATATTTTGCACTTTGTGGTGCAGTGCTGGCTCCAATCTTTAAAAATAAAAAAAAAAATAGTTGCGGGCCAGTTCCTTCGACACAGGACCTATCCAAAGCTTTGGAACTATTATAGAACTGTAGGAAAATGTGAAAAGACCGGCTGGAACTGCGTGCGAACTGTGGTGCAGTGCTGGCTCCAACTTTTAAAAATTAAAAAAAAAGTTGCGGGCCAGTTCCTTCAACGGGATCTACTGAAAGCTTCGGAACTATTTTAGAACTATAGGAAAATGTGAAAAAGCAGGTTGGAACTGCGTACGAACTGTTACTTTACTCTTGTGGTGCGGTGCTAGCTCCAACCTTTAAAAATTAAAAAATAGTTGCGGGCCAGTTTCTTCGACGGGATTTACTGAAAGCTTCGGAATTATTTTAGAACTATAGGAAAATGTGAAAACCGGTGGAAACTGTGCGAACTAATCCTTTACTCTTGTGGTGCGGTGCTGGCTCCAACTTTTAAAAATTAAAAAAAAAATAGTTAGGGCTCTCGTTGTGATATATCAAGAACTATAAAAATCTTTAAAAACTAAAAAGTATGATCATTTTTGAATATGATCGGAACGGCGTTTTTTGGAATTTGAGGTGCAAAGTTAGCACCGCATTTTTTCAAAAATCGATTGATATGACCTATTAGAAACTGTAAAACTATTGCGGGTGCAAATGGAACTTGCCTCAAAACTTGCGATGCCAAAAGTTGAGGTACCAACTTCGCAGACACGCCTCAGTGTCTGCTTCGCAGGATCTCGACGGTTTGCATAAATTTGTGTCAATAGGAGTCCACAAGCTGGATGCGCAATTTGTGACGTCGGTATAACAAATCTCTTACATACAACATTTGATCCTTCGCCTCACCTTATCTGAGTCGCAGTCCGTATATTCGCTCGCATCAATTTCGTCCCGTCGAACGACTCTACGCGACTCCGATACTCGCCAATACACATCCGCATTATATTTTACACTGATTTAGCCCAGGGCTTCAATTTATCTGAAGACAGGATTGTGTCAAGTGGTCTTTGGGTCAAGTTGAACCCGGGAATATCTTTGATCACGAACCGGCTATTTCTTAACGATTTAGCTACAAGGTAAGGACTTTTATACTTAGGTTTTAGTTTCGAGCTTTTACCTGCCTGAGTGCGGAGATCCAGATTAAAACGTAGTCTTCTTCCTTATATTTTGCTTTTTGAGTCTTTTATCTCTATATTCTTTGTTATATTTTCTTAATAACTGAGTGGTACGTTGCGCCTCGTCCCTATTTGCTTGACGGGTTTTTTTCGGATCAAAATCTATCTCGATCAAAACACGAGTAAAACGGACAAGATTTGAATCCCCATGACTACGCTGATCATGTCCCAACAATATCCGCGACGACTTTGCTTTGATAGCCGTATGATAGGTGTTGTTAATAATATATTGCAGCGCACCCAGACGATCCGTCCACTCGAGCTAACGCTTTAATTAGTGAGCTTTTCAGGAATCGATTGACGCGTTCCACGATACCATTCGCCCATGGAAACGTCACGGCAACTTTACGATGCTTTATCTGATGATTTTCTAAGTAAGACCCGAACTTTTTAGATGCAAATCCGGTACGACGGTCCGACACTATTTCCGCTGGCTTTCCGAAATTATCAAAAATTGTTTGTAAAGCGTCTATCGCGTCTTTCGTACTCGTCGTTCTTGTCGGCGTTAACCATGTAAATCGCGTGTAAGTATCGATCATGACCAATATGTGATGATAACGATCATTCGTTTCCCGCAAAGGCCCAAAAAATCTATGTGCAACGTATCCAACGGAGCTTGCGGCATGGGAAAGAGACATGTTTCTCCCTCGAATCTATGGGGCGAGTTGTTAGCCATGAAACGTGTAAGACAATTCTCAATGTAGTCGTTTACTTTTTTACGCATAACTGAGAATCAAAAATTCTGATTTATTCTCAATATTTTCTCGAACCCACAATGTGCCATGTCATCATGGTGTACTCTAATTAAATGGTGTACCATGACTTCGGGCACTACACGTTTTAAATTTCCCTCTTTCTGTCTATAAACTAATCTGTTCCTTTCTATAAACCAATTGAAACTTTTCACTATCTTTATTCTCTAGTTCGCGACTGATCTCTATTATTCTGGGGTCCGATAACTACCGAAATTCGAGCTCTCTTTCCAACGGTAATGTATTAACATACCTCATGCTGCGGCTAAGTGCATCTACGTGCGCCATTCGACTTCCGGCCGATGCGCTATCTTAAAACAGTAGTTCTGCAGTTCTAGAGACCATCGCGCTATCCGCGGATTTAAATTTACTTTATTTATAACATGGACCAAGGCATTACAGTCGGTAACTATTGTTAATTCAAT
>NW_022639691.1:137459-139240 GCF_010583005.1 Odontomachus brunneus
TTTCGAAACACTTCTCGAGGAATTGTTTCAATTGCGCCACAACAAGCAAGCGATGTGCAAGTGCTGCGATAAGCACCACCTTGCACATTCCGCATTTAGGACCTCAATTCCAAACGCATGACACCATTACCAAATATGGTAATGTTCTTGTCGCCAGGCACCCCCTCCGACAAGTCTAAAACAATACTATAAAAAAGCGGAGAGACCACTCGCGGAAGGCTTAACATCTCGGTCTCTCGCCGCGACATCCGCGTCATACGTGACTTACGCGCGGTACGCATATTAACTTATAAGTACGGGAGTTGTAACTAAAACACATACAAGTGTATTTATTCAAATAAACCTTTTTATATATATATAATACTACAAAAGGTAGTCTAAACTCTACTACATTTTCTCCACCGCCACACACCCTGCCGCACCCGCATCACCGATCTCGAACTTTCCTTCGTGTCCCGGCAACACGGACACGACACCGTTTTGCCGTTTTGTGAATTTCGAGTTGAGCCCGAGTGCCGAGGAACGACCGACGAAGGCCAAGCGGAGGCGAGAGCGAACAAAATATCCACGCTGCCGCCGATAAGGACTACCACCGACGAGGGTCACCGCGGACACAGCACCCGGGTCATAGCGGACGAGGGAGCACCGACATTTTGTAAGACTGACCATTCGTCTCAATTAATAGCGTCGTGTTGTCTCGTATCGTTGTCGTACCGTCTTGCCCGAGGAGTGGTTGTCGAATACCGTCTCGCGAGAACCGTGCCGGTCGCGCTAAAATCAACTGTTATCGCGCTTAACAATTTCGGATACGTTGGAGCTATCGGGAATAACATATCCCGGATAATAAAAAAGAATCGAATCAACATACGCCTTAACTTATTTCGATTCCCGACTGAGATCGAACCTCGCACCCTATCCACTCCCATCTCCGACTCAAATTAAAAGAGAGCTACCGGTCCCATGAAGTTCCTGATCTATCGACAAAAGATTCTCTTATTTTGGTGTCACACAGTTGGTGAGGAGGTGCGGCCTTACCGCATCTGGCGCCCAACTTCGCGTTAGTGCTCACGAGGTGAGAGTCGGGAATCGCGGAGGTTTGCCGACGCGGCGGACAGGCGACTGTCCGTCTCAATCAACAGGAAACATCGTCGCATTATATAGGAAGGTCGTCTGAGTCATTAATATTATTTACTTTTTATATGCGTTATTATTATTATTATTAGTTATTACTATGCGTTATTATCGTACGCTTTTGACCTACAAAACTTATTTGATGACGTACAGGAGGCACAATGGATATTTTGTCGAACGGGATCTGGTCGAATCAGACGAAAATCTGGTCGTTCTATATTAATTCACAAGTATGTTAAATATTATTAATTGATAATAAGTATATATTAAAAGTTTAATTACAACGTTTTATATTTATGATATTAATTCGTAATAAGTACTCACAACAGTGATTATTCTTACTTATGAGATTATTCTTACCTTTGCGTTTTATCATTTTTTGTTATGTTTTATGATGGAGAAATGATTGTTGTGAGTGATAAAAATATAGCCAATTTTTTTCATTAACGAGTTATACCTATTGTTTTATTATTCAAGAGTTGACTTTATTATACGCGATTTCTTAAGAGGACACTTAAGAGGATAAGAGTTTGAGAATTAGACGAGTTTATTTTTGAACTTATGCGTATAGTTTGTGAATATGGCTAATTTTATTAACGTTTTGTATTTGTAACAATATTAGTTCATAAGTATGTTAAATATTATTAATT
>NW_022639691.1:139250-139503 GCF_010583005.1 Odontomachus brunneus
TTTGTTATGATTTATGATGGAAAAATGATTTTCGTGGGTGATAAAAAATGTAGGCAATTTGTAAAACTATGCATATATTTTTTGACATTTTGTATTTAAATAAACATATGTATTAAAGAAATATATGTAAAGGTTATTGAATCTGATTCCCCTAAACTGAATAATTACCAAGAAATATAACAAAGAATAAATACATATATTATAGAAATATATTGGGAGTACAAATAAGTCTCCGCCGTTTGACAAAAGATGG
>NW_022639691.1:139513-141718 GCF_010583005.1 Odontomachus brunneus
GATGACGTACAGGAGGCACAATGGATATTTTGTCGAACGGGATCTGGTCGAATCAGACGAAAATCTGGTCGTTCTATATTAGTTCACAAGTATGTTAAATATTATTAATTGATAATAAGTATATATTAAAAGTTTAATTACAACGTTTTATATTTATGATATTAATTCGTAATAAGTACTCACAACAGTGATTATTCTTACTTATGAGATTATTCTTACCTTTGCGTTTTATCATTTTTTGTTATGTTTTATGATGGAGAAATGATTGTTGTGAGTGATAAAAATATAGCCAATTTTTTTCATTAACGAGTTATACCTATTGTTTTATTATTCAAGAGTTGACTTTATTATACGCGATTTCTTAAGAGGACACTTAAGAGGATAAGAGTTTGAGAATTAGACGAGTTTATTTTTGAACTTATGCGTATAGTTTGTGAATATGGCTAATTTTATTAACGTTTTGTATTTGTAACAATATTAGTTCATAAGTATGTTAAATATTATTAATTAATAATAAGTATATAAAATTTAATTACAATGTTTTATATTTGTGATATTAATTCGCAATAAGTACTCACAACAGTATTACGAGATTATTCTTCCTTTTGCGTTTCATCATTTTTTGTTATGATTTATGATGGAAAAATGATTTTCGTGGGTGATAAAAAATGTAGGCAATTTGTAAAACTATGCATATATTTTTTGACATTTTGTATTTAAATAAACATATGTATTAAAGAAATATATGTAAAGGTTATTGAATCTGATTCCCCTAAACTGAATAATTACCAAGAAATATAACAAAGAATAAATACATATATTATAGAAATATATTGGGAGTACAAATAAGTCTCCGCCGTTTGACAAAAGATGGCCCCAGTAAGTTATGGTTGAAATTGTCAGATGTAAAACGTCATATCGTAAGGTTGGACATCTGGCAACATCATAATCTTGAAATATTAGCGATTTTGTATTAGTATCACATAATTTTTTTCATGCGAACATGTCGAGTTTTGAGCCGAATAAACGTCATTTGCGAGAACTTTTGATTTACTTCTTTAATTTGAATAAATCTGCAGCTGAGGCGCATCGATTGCTTGTAGAAGCATATGGTGAGGCTGCTTTAAGTGAGAGAAGTTGTCGTGAATGGTTTTAAAAGTTTAAGAATGGTGAGTTTGACGTCGAAGGCAAAGAACGTAGCGGAAAGCCGAAAGTGTACGAAGACGTGGAATTGGAAGCATTATTGCAGGAAGATTCGTGCCAAACGCAAGAAGAACTTGCACTTACATTAGGAGTGACTCAACAAGCAATTTCACATCGTTTAAAATCGTTGGGAATGATTCAAAAGCAAGGGAATTTGGTTCCATATGAACTGAAGTCGAGAAACGTTGAACGCCGATTTTGCACATGTGAAATGCTGCTTGCCAGGCATAAACGAAAAGGTTTTTTGCATCGTGTAGTCACTGGTGATGAAAAATGGATTCACTACGATAATCCAAAGAAGAGGAAATCATGGGGACCACGTGTCCATGTTTCAACATCGACAGCCAAGCCGAATATTCATGGAAAAAAACTCATGTTGTGTATTTGGTGGAATCAGCTTGGTGTCGTGTATTATGAGTTGCTCAAACTGAACGAAACCATTACTGGGGCTCTCTACCGAACACAATTGATGAGATTAAGCCGAGCACTCAAGGAAAAACGCGTCCACTACTACTCCAGACGCGACAAAATTATTCTCCTGCATGATAATGCTCGTCGACATGTTGCGGCGCCGCAAAACCTACTTGGAAACACACAATTGGGAAGTTTTACCCCATACGCCGTATTCACCAGACATTGCTCCCTCTGACTATCACTTGTTTCGATCGATGACGCACGGCCTGTCTGAGCAGCACATCATATGAAGCTTCACATCATATGAAGATACCAAAAATTGGGTCGATTCGTGGATAGCCTCAAAAGATGAAGCGTTCTTCCGATACGGTATCCATATGCTGCCAGAAAGATGAAAAAAAGTAGTGGCTAGCGATGGACAATACTTTAAATAAAACATAAGGTACCGTTCTTTCACGATAAATGCCCAATTTTTGATAAAAAACGGCGGAGACTTATTTGTACTCCCAATATATTAAAATATATATTATTTCGTGTTAATATATATATATATATTATTTCGTGTTAATATATATATATATATATATA
>NW_022639691.1:141795-148498 GCF_010583005.1 Odontomachus brunneus
ACGTGTCCACTACTAGATTTGAGGCTTTCACGGCCATTGATACAATGTTTAGATATAGCTTCCGGAATGGAGCTGTGATATCGCTGATTCAAGACACGGCTACATTCCGGAAGCTATATCTAGACAGTGTCCACTACTACTTCAGACGCGACAAAATTATTCTCCTGCATGATAATGCTCGTCGACATGTTGCGGCGCCGGTCAAAACCTACTTGGAAACACTCAATTGGGAAGTTTTACCCCACCCGCCGTATTCACCAGACATTGCTCCCTCTGACTATCACTTGTTTCGATCGATGACGCACGGCCTGTCTAAGCAGCACATCATATTAAGCTTCACATCATATGAAGATACCAAAAATTGGGTCGATTCGTGGATAGCCTCAAAAGATGAAGCGTTCTTCCGACGCGGTATCCGTATGCTGCCAGAAAAAGTAGTAGCTAGCGATGGACAATACTTTAAATAAAACATAAGGTACCGTTCTTTCACAATAAATGCCCAATTTTTGATAAAAAACGGCGGAGACTTATTTGTACTCCCAATATATTATTATATATATATTAAAATATATATTATTTCGTGTTAATATATATATGTGGAGGTGGACTTAGGAAAGAGGCACGGACGACGTGAAGGTCATGAAAAGACTGCGAAAAACGTAGATCGATTAATGATCTGAACAACGGTTTTATCACAGAAATCGTTACACTAAAGAGCACAAAATGACCGTCTCAACGGAACTGAGGGATGGCGCGAAGACTAGCGCGAGCGAGCCGCCCGTCGTTGCAGCCGACCGGACGGCACGGACGTCGTTGCCGACCGAGCGCGCACGTAGTGCCGAGAGGGCTGGCCGCGTCGAGGTGAGCCGGGGGACGGTCACGAGAGTCCGTACGCCGCGGGCGCGAGATATTAGCCGTGGAGAAGAACACGTCCCGATGTCGCAGTGTCTCCTGCGTCTCTTCTTTCGTCGTCTCGTACTCTCCGTATAACATGCCGCGTGGCATCCCACGTGGGTGCGTCACGTGGGACACCGTGTACGGCTTCGATAGGCCGGCGTTGAGCTCGCCGGTGGCTCCAGGCAGCCAGCGCGGCGTCTCAGAAGACTGGTCGCGGCAGGAGTTGCTGCTTCCTGCGGTTCGCTCCGCTCCCGGGAGATGGCGCCCCCGGCAGCGGCGCGCGAGGCTCGACCTCCACAGTCACTCCCTCCTCAGTGCCATTCGACGGAGGAGAAGGGAACGAAACTCTCTTGCTTGATCGAGACAAGGCTGGCTCCGACGCAGGCGAAGCGGATCGCCGAGCGTCGGTCCGCTCGAGGAAAGCTGGTTTGAGGCCGTCCGTGGACACGGTCTTAGGCTGGCCGTTGACCCGGATGACGAAGAGCCTGTCGCTGATCCGTCGAATCACCTCGTGAGGACGCGCGTACGGCGGCTCCAGAGGTCTGCGGATGGAGTCCACTCGCTTGAAGACGTGCGTGCACGATTGGAGGCCGTCCAGAAGGAAAGGTCGCCGGCCCGAGTGATGAGACGCTGGAACCGGTTTGACTGCCCGGATGAGCTTTCGGAATCTGTCCAGGAATTCCTGGGGATGAGCTTGTACACTATCTGAAACAAAGAACTCTCCGGGGATCCGGAGTGCCGCTCCAAACACCATCTCCGCCGGAGAGGCTTGAAGATCCTCCTTGACTGCCGTGCGGAGACCCAGGAGAACCGAAGGTAGGAGATCCGGCCATGGAATGTGCGGACTGCACATGAGCGCTACCTTGAGTGTGCGATGTAGCCGTTCCACCATGCCGTTGGATTGCGGGTGGTAGGGTGTCGTACGAGTGCGCTTGGCACCAATGGTCCTGGCGAGGGCCGTGAACAGGGCTGACTCGAACTGCGTCCCCTGGTCCGAGGTGATGGTCAGCGGCGTGCCGAAGATGCAGATCCATTGGCTGTAGAAACTCTCCGCGACCGTCTCAGCCTGCATGTCCCGCAGAGGAACCGCGACAGGCCACCTGGAGAACCGATCGATCACCGTGAGGCAGTACTGGAAACCTCTGACCAGCGGCAGCTTGATTATATCAATGTGCACATGCTCGAAGCGGTTGTCAGGCGGTATGAAACTATCGAACGCCGTCCTGTTGTGGCGCTGGACCTTCGAGCGCTGGCAGCTCTCACAAGTGCGCGACCACTCGGCCGCGTCCTTCCGGAGGCCTGGTCAGCAGAACTTGGAAGTCAGATGCTTACACGTAGCTCTGATGCTGGAGTGCGCCAAGCCGTGCACCACCTCGAACGCCGTTCGCCTGAGCGGGCGCGGAAGGTACGGGCGCATCGTTCCTGTTGAGATGTCGCAGTAGAAATCGTGGCCCTCGACGGAGAGCTGCTGGAGAACTAGAGCGGAGTCGCTCAGGAGATGCGGCAGCTCGTCGTCCGCCAGTTGGGCCTCCGCTATGCTCGCCGAGTCCAGAAGCGTCGGCATGGAGATCGTGCACGCGCGCGAGAGCGCGTCTGCGACCACGTTGTTGGAGCCTTTCACATGGACGATGTCCGAGGTAAACTGGAGGATGAAGTCCAGTTGTCTCTGCTGCCTAGGCGACGCCTTGTCCGAGCGCTGTACTGCTGCGTAGGTGAGCGGCTTGTGATCCGTGCGGATGGTGAACGGCCTGCCCTCGAGGATGCGACGAAAATACTTCACCGCCGCAAACATTGCCAGGAGTTCCCGATCGTACGCACTGTAACGGGCCTCGGTGTCGCTCAACTTCCTGGAGAAGAAACCTATCGGCTGCCATGCGTCGTCCTCCTGCTGCTCGAGCGCCGCCCCAATGGCGGAGCTGGAGACATCCGTGGTGAGCGCCAACGGCGCCAAGAACGCGAGAAAGGCCGGTCTACACGCCTTGGCGATGCCGTCTCTGGAGTCCTGGAAGGCACGCTCAGCTTCCGGCGTCCAGACGAGCCGGGCTGTCTTCGCCCTAGGGGCGCCTTTAAGCATATCCGTGAGGGGAGCCTGTAGCACCGCAGCTCCGGGCAGGCAGCGTCTATAAAAATTGAGCATTCCCAGGAACCTCCGGAGCTGCGAGATAGTCTCCGGCCTCGGAAAGTCTTTGATGGCCTGGACCTTGCTAGCGGGAGGCTCATAACCCTGGCCCGAAACAAGGAAGCCCAGGAAGACGATCTGGCTCCGACCGAAGCAGCATATGTCCAGGTTGATGTAAAGTCTGTTGGCGCGCAGCACTACGAAGAGGCGTCGCAGATGGACCAGATGTTCCTCGTGGGAAGCAGAAAACACAAGGAGGTCGTCCAGGTAGCTCCTCACAAAAGGCAGCTCTCTCAGCAGCGAGTCTATGAAGCGCTGGGAGGTCTGCGACGCGTTACGCAAGCCAAGCGGCATTCCAACGAATTCGAAGAGGCCAAACGGCGTGGTGACAGCCGTCTTGGCAACGTCCTCCTAAGCCACCGGAATCTGGTAATAGGCCTTCTGCAAGTCGATGGATGAAAACACGGCAGCGCCGCAACAGTCCTGCAACAAGTCTTCGATTATGGGAAGCGGGTACCGGTCCGGCACCGTGCAGGCATTGAGCCTCCGGTAATCCCAGGGGCTCTCCAGCCTCCCGTCCTTTTGGGAACCAAATGTAGCGGGCTGGCCCACTGACTAGAGGACGGACGAACGATGCCCCGCGCCAGGAGGGCGTCGAACTCACGCCTGGCTGCGTCGAGCCGCTCCCCTGAAAGTCTGCGAGGTCGCTCGAAGACCGGCGGTCCGGTAGTAGAGATAGTGTGAGCCGCGTCGGAGTCCCGCAGAATGATGATGGGTCCCCCCGCGCCAGCGAGATCGGCAAACTCGGCCACCAACTCCGAGTACGGATGACCGGCGTCCCTCTCAGGAACGTCAGACCTCGTCACGAGGGAGACGCTGTGCAGCCGGGGGTGCTTAGAGATCCCCTCGACTGACAGCGCGGTGAGCGGGTCGACCAGGCGACGCCGCTTAAGATCCACCAGCAGATTGAAGTGGGAGAGAAAGTCCGCTCCCAGAATCGCAGTGCGGACATCGGCTACGACGAAGGTCCACGTAAAGTCCCGACGCAACGCCAGGTTCAGAGTCATGGTGTGTCGGCCGTACGTTGCGATGTCGGACGCGTTCGCCGCGCACAGCCTGAGTTTGCCCGGCGAGAGACCGCTCCGCACTACAGTGCGCGGCAGCAGCGACACGACGGACCCCGAGTCGACCAGGAACCGCAGGCCCGTCACTCGGTCGTAGATGTGCAAGCGATTTTCGGCGACCTCCGCGCCGACGCCCGTCACCTGAACTGGCGCCGGCGAGGTCAGTTTCCCTGCGACGGTGGCGGGTTCGCGGCCGAGCGAAAAGAGCACGGCTGCAAGCAGCGTTGCGCCGACGCGCCCCAGCGCTGGTGGTAGTGGCACACCCGCGATACCGCACCCGGAGAACAAGGGCGACGAGGTCGAGAGCCGCGCGAACTCGACCTAGGTCGCCGGCGATCCGCACCCGCGGGAGTTTATGTTGACAACTGTTCAAGCACGTCGCGGTTGACGGCGATCAATTGCGCCACCGAGAGGCGCAGGGAGGCGAGTTCAGAGGCAATCACGTCAGCCGACGGCGCCGCGCCGCACCGAGCGCCCGTCGGCGACGTCACATCCACACGCGAGGGGCCGGCGGCCATGACCGCCGGGCCACACCGTCCACCAGTTCGTCCGCCGCGGCCGCCAATTCATCCAGGCTCGAAGCTTTGAAGATGCGAAGGAGCTTCTGCGCGCTGAGAGGCAGAAAATCCAGCCACTTGATACGGATAACGTCCTCCGAAGCACGCTCACCCGCGAGCGCGATCATTTGTCGCAGCAGCTGCGAGGGCTTCTTGTCGCCCAGCTCCAGCTGGGTGAGCACCTGCGGAGCTGACGGTCCGCGGAGTCGGTGAAACGGGCGATGATAGCCTCCTTCAGGTGATCATACTTCTTCTCGGGCGGAGGCGCCCTGAGGATGTCGGCCACCTCCTGGAGTGCCTCCGGGTCCAGCATAGACACTACCGCATGGAACCGGCTGTCATCCCCGCGCACGCGGTGAACTTGAAAGGCCGACTCGACCTGAAAGAACAACAGGTCCGGGTTCTCTCGCCAAAACAGAGGAAGCCGGCAGTTGTATACGGCATCAACAGTCTCAGGAGCCAAACCAGCGGCAGCGGAGCGCGGCTGCAAGCACGGCGCGGCACCCGCCCGCGACGTGGCCGGGGCATCGAGGAGCGCCCCTGGCACATCACTAGGTTGGTCGGGCGGCGGAGAGCGAAACATTACTCGCTCGCACGCACCACACCGACAGAGTCGAGCACCTGCACACGCGAGAACGCAAGGAGAGAGACCGTACGCTCTCCGAACCTCACAGACAAGAACGACGAACAAAGGCGCGCACTCACCGGCTCGCCAGAGCGGAGGAAAAGGAAGAAGATGCTCTCTCGTGCCACGAGCCAAAGAAAGTAACCTTTACAGTATCACGTCGGGGTCACCAGTATTGTGGAGGTGGACTTAGGGAAAAGGCACGGACGACGTGAAGGTCATGAAAAGACTGCGAAAACGTAGATCGATTAATGATCTGAACAACGGTTTTATCACAGAAATCGTTACACTAAAGAGCACAAAATGACCGTCTCAACGGAACTGAGGGATGGCGCGAAGACTAGCGCGAGCGAGCCGCCCGTCGTTGCAGCCGACCGGACGGCACGGACGTCGTTGCCGACCGAGCGCGCACGTAGTGCCGAGAGGGCTGGCCGCGTCGAGGTGAGCCGGGTGGCGATCGCGAGAGTCCGTACGCCGCGGGCGCGAGATATCAGCCGTGGAGAAGAACACATCCCGATGTCGCAGTGTCTCCTGCGTCTCTTCTTTCGTCGTCTCGTCCTCTCCGTATAACGTGCCGCGTGGCATCCCACGTGGGTGCGTCACGTGGGACCCGTGTACGGCTTCGATAGGCCGGCGTTGAGCTCGCTGGCGCATGTCACGCCGGTGGCTCCAGGCAGCCAGCGCGGCGTCTCAGAAGACTGGTCGCGGCAGGAGTTGCTGCTTCCTGCGGTTCGCTCCGCTCCCGAGATGGCGCCCCCGGCAGCGGCGCGCGAGGCTCGACCTCCACATATATATTGCGACGGTACTCGCGAGCGGAACTTCTCCCGAGCGACGGCAAACAGTCGCCTGTTCGCCGCGTCGTCAAATTGCCGTCGGCTCCCGGACACGCCACAAAGATTTTCGCGAGAGTTGGGCGCCAGGTACGGAAAGGCCGCACCACCTCGATAAACGCGAGAATAAATAATTAACACAAAAGAAATGCGCGTCCCGGAACCGTCGGGACCGGTAGCTCGTGTTAAATTAAAGTCGGAGACGGGATGGGTTAGGAAGCGAAATCACTACTCTCGATAACGGTAGTAAAGAGACGTTTATTTGGGGACTCTCGCACGTCCCGATAGTTAATGCATGCGAGACGATATAATTCGCGAGACGGTACACGAAGCCCGAGGACGCTTTCCTCGGGCGAGCCTTCTTTATCCGCACGACCACTCCGCGGACGAGACACGACGATACGAAACGTTGGACAATTAAATTCGGAGCAGGTGGTTGATCTTACAGTTACGGCGACAGCCCTTGCGTCGGCGACGGCGTCGGCGGTGACGGCAGCGGTGGCGGTCCTCTCTCTCTCTCCTTCTCTCTCCTCCCGGTCTCTCTCGTCGTA
>NW_022639691.1:148508-149507 GCF_010583005.1 Odontomachus brunneus
GGTACACGAAGCCCGAGGACGCTTTCCTCGGGCGAGCCTTCTTTATCCGCACGACCACTCCGCGGACGAGACACGACGATACGAAACGTTGGACAATTAAATTCGGAGCAGGTGGTTGATCTTACAGTTACGGCGACAGCCCTTGCGTCGGCGACGGCGTCGGCGGTGACGGCAGCGGTGGCGGTCCTCTCTCTCTCTCCTTCTCTCTCCTCCCGGTCTCTCTCGTCGTACACTCTCGCCCCGCTCACTCTCTCTCTCGCTGCACGCTCCCTCTCACTCCGCACTATCTCTCTCTCTCCGTCCTCGCGCTCTCGCCCACTCGCCACTCTCTCTCGGCTCTCTCTCTTTCTCTCTTTCTCACTCTCGAGGAGCACGGTACGGCACGATAATTTTGGCTCCTTTTGGCGTCTGATCGCGGCTATGGTCGCGGCAAGGCTAACAGCTGATCGGCTCTGGGAGGATCATGTATCCTCGTGGATCCTCCCTCGTCGCTGCCCCTCTCGTCCTGGGGTGGTCGGTAGTCGGGAATCGGCAGATTTCGGTATTCTGGTCTCGAGACACTTTTCGTCTCGAGACACTGTTGTCATCGGGAGTTCGCTTGTTGTCACTCACGGCTCTCCCGTTTTTTCCTGCCGGGTTTCTCGTGACGGCTGCTTCGCTAAAAGTAAATACAGCTGATCCGTCTAAACGCGATACTGTATTATAACTACGATAATTTCTCAGCAATAGAATATTCTCTATTGCTGAGCGTCCGATAATTTGCGATAATAATTTGGCATCACCAAAGTACGAGAGTGCGATTCACCTGAGTGCGGGCTTCGCTCGTTGTCGTCCTCTGCATCCTCGTCCCTCGATGTCCTCCGCTCCTCGTCCTGGTGGCCGGCAAGGGGCGTCGAGGGGCACAAAATTCGGGACGCGCTGACCTTCGCATCTGCTCCGCTCGCAAAAATCGCTTCTTCGCTTTGTTCTAAATTTTCACAACAAACAATCCGACGGAAC
>NW_022639691.1:149805-150380 GCF_010583005.1 Odontomachus brunneus
TTAGAGGATCGCCGGCATTAGCATTTTTACGAAGAAATGAAAATAAACGGAACAACCTCCAATGATCTTGATCTTGAGAATTAGATCAGAAGGGCTATCTTTTGACATAAGGGGTACCAATCCCCCTCCCACGCCTCTCATGTTTGGGGTGCTTAATTATAACAAATATTCAAAATGCTCCCCCTGAACGGCCTGACACTGAGCTAATTGGTTGTAAAAACTTGAGACCGCATTCCTAGTGTATTCCTGTGGTATGTATCTCGTCTCATCAACTATTCGGCGACGCAAATCATCAGGATCGTTAGGTTTGGTGATGTAGACCTTACTTTTTAAATATCCCCAAAAGAAATAGTCAAGAGGCGCCAAATCAGGTGACCGAGGTGGCCACTCGATTGGACCTCTCCTTCCTATCCATCTATTGGGGAAAAATTCGTCCAAACATCGTCGTACTTGTAAAGCGTAGTGAGCCGGTGCCCCATCCTGTTGGAACCAAACATCGTTAAGGTTTGGACCAGCGATAGTTTGTATTGCCGGCACAATCTCATCTCGAAGCATATTTTCATATTTTTGAGCTG
>NW_022639691.1:150935-151731 GCF_010583005.1 Odontomachus brunneus
GGAAGAAATATTTATTTTAAAAATAAAGGAAACGGAAAAAAGAAAGAAATATAAGCAAAAGGAGAATTCGTAAGTTTTTTGGATATACTTTTTAAATAAAAGTTATAAGATTTGGAGGAAATATAAGGTATCCATACAGCACATGATATTATTTATACGTATTATTTTCATAGTAATATATGCTCAGACTGACATCAAAAAAGAGAAAACTTTAAGAACATTTAAATAATTCATCGTGCTAATATTTTGTGTTGAAAAATATTCGATTTAAAAGTAAAATATCTCTCTAAAAGTATTTACTTAGTAAAATATCTCTAAAAGTATTCACTTTTCGATGATCTTACTTTTGTACGTAGTATATACAAAAGAATCAAACTATTTTTAAAAAATTATACGATTCAATTTAAAAAAATAAAATTGAACCTTGAATTATAGACTATATAGGGTGTCCCATTTTAAAAGATGCATCCTGATAATTTTTCAGCTAAGCATATTCAGCAAAAATGTTTCAGACAAAAGTTGTAAGATCTAAAAAGATTTATTTACTGGTTCTATTAATTTGACCTTGGGTGGCATCCTCAAGGTCAGGACAAGGTCATCTTTGCTTTTTTAAATGGCAACATTTATGCTTTTATTACGGAAGTTTATTCTATGTAAAGAAGTAAACAACTTTTGTTTGAAAAATTTTTTTATACGACTTTTATTTTTTAAACTATTTACAGAAATATCTACAAAATTATCGGTTTTATTAATTTTTTCTTTTTTTTTGAGGAAGCTATCCAAGGTCAAACTAATG
>NW_022639691.1:151741-153204 GCF_010583005.1 Odontomachus brunneus
GTGAATAAATTCATGAATAAATTCAGTTTTACAAAAACTATGAAAACTTATGACTTATGCATTTGTATATAGAGGTATTCGAGGTCGATGATTCCGAATTTCATATTATATTTGTAAAATTATAGGCTATATTTGTAATGAGGTTATATTTGAACTTATATTTGCATATGAGGTTATATTTGTAAAATTCAAAATGGCGGATCCAATATGGTGGACAAAAATGCGAAGTGACTTTGATTTGGATGATACTCGATACACGGGGGTTTTGGGATCGCTGATTTCGAATCTGAGGTTAGTGTCGTCAAATTTAAAATGGCGGATTTAATATGGTGGACAAAAATGTGAGGTGTTTTCATTTGAACGAAACTCGGTACTCGGAGATTTTTGAGGTCGCTGATTTCGAATTTGAGGTTAGTTTTGTCAAATTCAAGATAGTGAATTCAAGATGGCAGCGAAAAAACAACTTTTTTCATTTCATGAAATTGAGTTGCTTAAGGTTTTTAGAATCTTATCAACGATCCCAAAAACCTTCGAGTACCGAGTTTTATCCAAATCACTTTTCGTATTTCGGTCCTCTATATTGAATCTGCAATTATGAATTTCAAATTTTTTAATTCAAATTCATAATCAGCGACCCTAAAAACCTCCGAGTAACAAAGTTTTAAATGAATTGTGTATAAAGAAAAATTTGTGACACAAAAGGTTAAATAAGACACCCTGTATTGTAATATTTTTGTAACTAGTTTAATTAAATTTTTTGCAGTTTGAGTCCACGGAGGAACAACTTTGAAGACGCGTGCGTGTGTGTGTGTATGTGTGTTTAGTGTCTACTGCGCGCCTATAACTGGCTGCCGTGCGCCTATAACTGGCTACTGTGCACCTATAACTGGCTGCCGTGCGCTCATTACTGGCTTCTGTGCGCCGATAACTGGCTGCTGTGTGCCTAAAATATAACTGGCTACTGTGCGCCTATAACTGGCTGCTGTCTGCCTAAAATAACTGGCTGCTGTGCGTCTAAAATAACTGGTTGTTGTACATTACAACAAAGTTGCTTTCCGGTATAACAAGGCTGCTGTGCGTCCAGTAACAACCCATTGTGCGTTAAAATAAGGCTGCTGTGCGCCAAAACAAGATTACTGTGTATCTAAAGAACGGTTATTGTGTGCCTGTAAATAATAGGCAATTTTGTATATTAATATAATAAAAGAATATTATATAATCTATAAGGACAATGGAACATATAATATTACCGACTGAAGAAAGAGTTGCACTTATTCAAAATGATCGTTTAACGGACATACATATGAATCTTTTCGGTCGTCTTTTAACAAATTGTTCAGATTATAAACTTGTCGAAACCTGGCAAGTACATTTTCCTCATACAATAGAAATTATGGAAATAGATAAAGAACATATACAGATATTACATTCACCTGGACATTGGGTATGTGCTTATTATGATA
>NW_022639691.1:153214-154162 GCF_010583005.1 Odontomachus brunneus
AGAGAGAGACAAAAGAAATTCAATATGCTTCATCCTGATTATAAATGGCTTTATAATAAACATTATCGGAATAAAATTAATAAAGCTAATATTGCTATACAAAATAATATCGCACGGAAAATTATTAAAAAATATAACAATATCCGTCAATATTCAAATGTTATCAAAATTCGTGGTTCTACGGAAATATTTATAACAAATATTTTGAAGAAACTTGACATAAAATGCAATGTCGAAAAAAGAATAAAAGCTGAAAAAATCGTTCGTTGGTGTATGCATACTAGGGACGATTATATTCGTAACATGAACAAAATCTTAGCTTTGCTCAAGAAGAAATCGGAAGTATGTTTAACACTCGTTACTGAATGTTCTACACATGATGAAAAATTATACGCCTTGTGTGGTAAATCAAAACATACTGCTTCATCTGAAAATTATTTTAGTGAAAGTATATATAATATCATAAAATAAATTTTCCGAAAAATCTAATAATGAATGCGCAAGGGCAAGTTGTTAATATATTACCTTTAATAAGGGCACGAACGAAAAGATCATGGTTATGCGGTGATTTCTGTAAGATTGATGATCCATATTTAATCTTACGTTATCAAAAATTTCTAGAAATTATTAATGTATGCACTTTAAAATATATACCAAAACTTTTACAATACATTAACAAATGTACATTAAACCTGTCTAATATAAAATTAGGTCATACGCGTACTTGTTATAGTAATCTATTTCTTTGTAAAGCAATGTTTCTTCCGATACAATTACTTTCACCTCATTTTCCCAAAGTAAGAAATGTTAGACGTTTGATATATCAACTGTCACATTTTTATCATAAGATGTTAAGTATAGATTCATCGTTAATTAATACGGATATGCATGCATTAGAAGAAATTGTTATTTCAGCACAACAAAAAGGAGATATATACAAATATCAAC
>NW_022639691.1:155633-160221 GCF_010583005.1 Odontomachus brunneus
TATTACCTTTAATAAGGGCACGAACGAAAAGATCATGGTTATGCGGTGATTTCTGTAAGATTGATGATCCATATTTAATCTTACGTTATCAAAAATTTCTAGAAATTATTAATGTATGCACTTTAAAATATATACCAAAACTTTTACAATACATTAACAAATGTACATTAAACCTGTCTAATATAAAATTAGGTCATACGCGTACTTGTTATAGTAATCTATTTCTTTGTAAAGCAATGTTTCTTCCGATACAATTACTTTCACCTCATTTTCCCAAAGTAAGAAATGTTAGACGTTTGATATATCAACTGTCACATTTTTATCATAAGATGTTAAGTATAGATTCATCGTTAATTAATACGGATATGCATGCATTAGAAGAAATTGTTATTTCAGCACAACAAAAAGGAGATATATACAAATATCAACGAAATAATATAATGTTAAGTGATGACGATATTATTTCAAAATATTCTCGTGCATTTAATGCATTTACTAAACGTTCAATGGATACACCACGTTATATTTGCGTTTCATGCGAAAAATTTTGTTATAAAAGAAATATTCATGATATTAACAAGTTTCGAATACCAATAGACAACAAAATTTGGACAGATTTAATGTTGCACGTGCAACGACAGACAGTTACTTCGCAGTATATATGTCGTTATTGTTTAAGCAAAATTCGTGACGGTCTAATGCCTGCCCGCTGTGTTTTGAATAATCTTTTCACAGGTAATATTCCTGAAGTAATTTCATCTCTTAACACGTTCGAAAAACTTATCATACAGAGAGCTAAAGCTTTCCAAACTGTTCTTAAAATGGGTGCTGTTCTTAATAAAAAGCTACCTCAAAGACAAATGGTACAAAAAGTCAAAGGTAGGACATTTCATTTGCCGCTTCCTTTACAGGAAACATTGAATAAAATTTGTTCTGATATTGATCCTATAAATTTTAACCATGAATTATATATTTTAATTAGAGGTGTTCCTACGAAATCTAAAATTGTCTGGGAAGAAATAGTGGACGTTAAAAAAGTTTTTGACGCTTTAACTTGGTTAAAAGAAAACAATCCTTTGTATTCTCATATTGTGTTGCCAAATACACATCATGAATTTTGTTTAGATAAATTACATAATTCAGAGTTTGAAATACAAGAAATAAAACATGATACACAAGTTGTGCCGGATGATAATGTACTGCATGATGAACGTAAGCCAATGTTAACTCAGGTTACTGATGAAAATGATACTTACTACGAACAATATACTATATATCCCTTATATGAAAAAAGAACTAACCAAACGGCGACAACTTTATATCAAATGTTACAAATTAAAGATTTACCTTTAGATAATCGTGAAAAATATTTAGATTTATTGTGTTTCCCTGACTTATATCCCTTTGGTATTAATGGACAGCATGAAGATAGACAAGTCAAACTTCATGATCATGAATTTATTAAATCTCGTTTACTTTCAAAACATTCACACTACCGATTAAATCAACAATACTTATTCTTTTTGTTAAATAATGCGAACATACGTCAATTAAGCCGTGGAATTTATCATAAAATGAATATTACTAATCCACGGGATCATTATACAGCTGGAGAATATTTAGAAGCATTATCGAAAGAATTGTTAGAATCTAATTTAAATACAATATTTTCGACACTTCGGAATACGGAACAATATTGGCATAGACCGAGAAGTGATTTAAACTGTATGACGCAACATTATGGACCTGCGACATGGTTTTTAACGTTAAGTCCGAGTGAATGGCTGTGGGAAGATTTAGCTGAATATATTCGGGAAATAAATGGATGGGCTGACGATTCCTCATGCATCAGTGTACTTGTTGCTAGAGATCCTATATCGACATCAAGGTTTCTTGACAATAAATTTCGAGCAATGCTTGATTTTATTTCTTCATCAGATAATCCGATTGGAGAAGTTACGCATTATTTCTGGAGACGAGAATATCAAGGTAGAGGCATACAACATTTTCATTTGTTAATTTGGATAAAAAATGCACCCATTCTTGGTGAATTTTCTAACGAAGAAGTTTCTAAATTTATCTTACAATATATAAGTTGTAAAATGCCAAACCGAAATGTCGCACCGTTATTATATAAGCGTGTCAACACGCATCAGCGACATAAACATAATGATTATTGTCTTCGTTCTAAAAAAGTTGGACGTAAAATGATTCGCAGGTGTCGTTTTGGGTTTCCTCGCCCCACCACTGATAAATTAATTATGAAAGATGTTGCAAGTTCAATAGCAGGTAGGAAAAAATTGAAGAATAGAAGCAGGCTTTATGATCTCCCTCGAATGGACGATGAGGTGAATATAAATGATTATAATCCTGTCCTTCTTACTGCATGGGAAGGAAATATGGATATACAATTTATTGGAGAAAAGTCGTCACTGCTAACTTGGTATGTCACTAAATATCTTAATAAAGCAGGAAAAAGTGAATTGTCCGATGATATTGTTCTTAATAGTAAAAACAATACAAATAAATCGTTGGCAAGTTTTCTTTGGAATATTGCACTGCGATTCACAAATAATAGAGAATGTGGAGCTCTTGAAGCTGCCGATACTTTGTTAAGTATTCCTTTATACGGAACTGATCCAAACACGACAATTAAATGGTTAGATGTTAATAAGATTCGACATAGAAAATTGAAGAGTCGAATTGAAATTGAAGCTCTTGATAAGGAGTCAACGGATATATTTTGTCCATCTTTGGTGGATGATTATTATCCAAATAGACCCAAAGAATTAGAGTATATATCTCTATATGAATTTGCACAATGGTATGATACAACAAAAATTAAGCCACGTAACGAGTTGGTCGAGTATTATAAAATAGGTAATAGTTACTATTTGAAACGACGACAACGTGGATATCTTATTAATCATTATAAATATGATGTTAATATCCGACCAGAAGATTATTTCTTTTCATTATTATTAATGTTTAAACCTTGGAGAAAATTAGAGGATCTTCAAAATGGATTTCAAACTTATACTGAATCGTTTCAACACGTGAAATTACATCTTACAGAAGCATTGCAATATCACGAAAGATTAGAAGAATTACAAAAAGCATTTGAAACTGCAAAACAATTAGTACAGCAATGTTTGGATGATGATGCGCGAGAGCACGTATCTCAGGATGATCCTGAAAATCCTATAGGTGTTCAGAATATAGAAGCTGGTGAAGCGATGCAAGATTTTAAAGATCTTGATGATAAATTGGCTAAAAAAATTAATGTACCTGAAATGATAGAAAAATTGAATATCGATCAAAAAAGAGTGTTTGATAAAGTAATTAATACTGTTACATCGGATAGATTATTACGGTTATATGTTAGTGGAGAAGGTGGTACTGGAAAAAGTTTCTTAATAAAAACCATTAAATGTTGGGTAAGAGAAAATCTTAATAAAGATACTGCTGTAGCGGCACCTACTGGTATAGCAGCGTTTAATATTGATGGTTTGACTATTCATAGATTGCTTCAATTACCTGTTGAACATGGTAATACTCCAAAATATAAACGATTATCCGATAATGTACTGAAAGTTTTAAGAGCAGATCTCAAAGATGTTGTACTTTTTATAATTGATGAAATTTCAATGGTATCCAATTTATCTTTAATATATATACATTTGCGGTTATCTGAAATATTTGATACTAGTGATTGTGACGATGGTTGGTTTGGACGAAAACACATTCTTTTATTTGGAGATCTACTTCAATTACCACCTGTACATGAGGATCATGTTTTTTTACAACTGTCTGATAAAAAAGTTAATAAATACCTCGGTTCTTTAGGGACTATTAATTTATGGTCTATGTTATTTGACTATGATGAATTAACAATTAATATGCGTCAACAAGGAGATACATCTTACCGTGATTTATTATCCAGAATTCGAATTGGTTTATTAACAAAATCTGATTCTGAGATTCTGGAAAATAGAAAAATTTCTTTTAATGATGTTTCATTTGAGTCTAGATTAAATAAACTATGTGATTTTATTAATGATTTGTCACCAGACACTGTTTGTTTGTTACCTACTTGTCATATGTGCGATGTTTTGAATGTTGCAATGTTGAGTCGTATACCATCAAAAGAAATTTTATTAATTGCTGAAGATATTATTGAATGTATATCGTATGTGAAAAAGAAAGTATTAAAAATGTTATCAGATAGTGATGATGATAATTCTAGAACAGCTGGGCTTTCAAAGCAAATCATTATCAAAGTTGGAGCAAAAGTTATGATAAGACGTAATATTGATGCTAGTTTGGGTCTTGTTAATGGTACAATTGGTACTGTTATTTCAGTTGTAGAGGATATGTCTACTAACCAAATAGAAAAGATTAAACTTCTTTTACCATCAGGTATGGAGTATCTTATAGAAAGAGTAAGCGTAAAGTTTGAAGTGATGGATAGAGCTTATGTTATTAGGAAACAATTTCCTTTATCTTTAAGTTACGGAATTACTATTCATAAAAGTCAAGGGCTGAGTTTGCAAAATGCTGTCATGGATATAGGTAACTCTGTATTTAA
>NW_022639691.1:164148-164469 GCF_010583005.1 Odontomachus brunneus
ATAACTTACACAAAAAGCCCTTGGCGTGCCTTTTTTTATAGACAAAAATTATTATAACTTACACAAAAAAGCACTTGGCGTGCCTTTTTTTTAATATAATGAATATAATATTTTGATAGCGATTACAAGTTTAAGTAATTTAGTTATGATTATAATAAGAGAAAGGTTTGCCTATAAAAAAGGGCACGCCAAGTGCTTTTTTGCCGCCTGTTTGCCGCGTCGTCAAATTGTCGTCGGCTCCCGGACACGCCACTAAGATTTTCGCGAGAGTTGGGCGCCAGGTACGGAAAGGCCGCACCACCTCGATAAACGCGAGAATAA
>NW_022639691.1:164635-164842 GCF_010583005.1 Odontomachus brunneus
CCCGATAGTCAATCTACGCGAGACGGTACAATTCGCGAAACGGTACACGGAGCCCGAGGACGTTTTCCTCGGGCGAGCCTTCTTTACTCGCGCGACCACTCCGCGGACGAGACACGACACGATACGATACGGTGCGCGACACAAACAATTTTAGAGCAGATGGTCAGTCTTACAGTTTTCGGTGGCGACCCTTGCGTCGGCGGCGGC
>NW_022639691.1:164951-166489 GCF_010583005.1 Odontomachus brunneus
TCGCTCTCTCCTCGTCCTCTCTCGCTCCGCACTATCTCACTCTGTTCTCTCGCACTCTCACTCCTCTCTCTCTCTGCTCTCTCTCTCTGCCCTCTCTCTCTGCTCTTTCTCTTTCACACACGATCTGCTCGGTAGTGGTCGGGACGTGATCTCTACGCGGCAATGGTCGCGGCAAGGCTATCAGCTGTTTCTTCCTGGGAGGATCGCGTATCCTCGCGGATCCTCCCTCGTCGCTGCCCCCTCGTCCTGGGGTCGTCGATCGTCGAGAATCGGCAGATTTCGGCACTATTGTCTCGAGACACTTTTCGTCTCGAGACAGTGTTGACGTCGGGAGTTCGCCTGGTTGTCTCTCCCGGCTCTCCCGTTTTTTTCTGCCGGGTTTCTCGCGACGGCTGCTTCGCTAGAAGTAAATACAGCTGATCCGTCTAGGCGCGATACGGTATTATAACTACGATAGCTTCTCAGCGATAGAAAATTCTCTATCGCTGAGTGCCCGATAATTCGCGATAATATTTTTGCATCACCAAAGTACGAGAGTGCGATTCACCTGAGTGAGGGCTCCGCTAATTGGCATCCGCTGCCTCCTCCCTCCTCGATGTCCTCCGCTCCTCGTTGTCCTCCGCTCCTCGTCCTGATGGCCGGCAAGGGATGTCGAGGGGCACAAAATTCGGGACGCGCTGACCTTCGCATCTGCTCCGCTCGCAAAAATCGCTTCTTCGCTTTGTTCTAAATATTCACAACAAACAATCCGACGGAACGCGATACTCGGCAAGGTCTCGAAAAACCGTTAGCGACACGGCACCCGATAAACATTCTCACTAATCGGTACGGGGTTCTTGAGACGGGCGCCTCCACGGCTGTCACGTCACAATATATATATACAGGGTGAGTCATCTGAATCTATCACCTCCAATAACTCGTTTGCGTGGCCAGGAATCGAAAAAAGTTTCATATAAAAGTTGTAGGGTTTCGAGGGGGAACCAAAATGGCGTACCTTTCAACTTTTGATTTTGACCGAAAGTGGGTTACTTCAACCGGGAGTGGTTTTTTTAAAATGGAAACCCCTCTTTTTGACACCGGAAAATGAAAAAGCGGAAAATTTTACGTTCAGATATAACTTTGGCTGTTTTAAAATTTTCAAGATGGCGGACGAAAATGGCGGACAAAAATTTTACTCAACCGATTTGCACCAAATTAAGTTTACGAGGGTTTTTGGGGTTGCTGATCACGAATCTGAAGTCAGATTTGCAAAATTCAAAATGGCGGATCCAAGATGGCGGACCAAGATGGCGGACGAAATTTTTAGCCGAAATTAATAGAAATTACTACTCTTAGCACTACCCAGGAACAACGGCGTGGACGTGGTAGTTTTTTGTTCCCTTTGGGGTGCTTTATTTACGTGAGTCCCCTTGCCTCTCACTATCGGGGTGCTTTATTTAGTTAATTTGTAACTTCAAACAGTTAATTCGCTAAGTAGTACACTTAGCGTATTAACTGTTCGAAATTCCGTCCATTTTCTTGAATGCATGGGTAGATAC
>NW_022639691.1:166853-167246 GCF_010583005.1 Odontomachus brunneus
CGACTTGTTGGATACGTAAAGTCGGCATTCCTCGATACCGCTCCGTCGGCTTGTTGGATTCGTAAAGCAGACATAAGCGTAGACTTATTGGATTCGTAAAGTCTACATCCTTGCCTACCGCTCCGTCGACTTGTTGGATACGTAAAGTCGACATTCCTCGATACCGCTCCGTCGACTTATTGGATTCGTAAAGTCGACATCCGCGTAGATTTATTGGATTCGTAAAGTCTGCATCCTTGCTTACCGCTCCGTCGACTTGTTGGATACGTAAAGCCGACATCCACGTAGACTTATTAAATCCGTACCGGCTACCGCTCCGTCGACTCATTGGATTCGTAGAGTCGACACTCGCGGAGACGTGTCGGATTCGTAAAGCCTACATCCTCGCGTACC
>NW_022639691.1:167942-168885 GCF_010583005.1 Odontomachus brunneus
GATCCCGCACGGAACGCGAAATAGCGTTACAAATTGGCGCCCGAACAGATTAATAAAAAACAAGCAGAGGACAAAAGAAAGGAAAAATGAAGCGAATGTTATATACTCTATCAAAGGAAGACATAATAAAAAAGATGGCAGAATTAGGGTTGCCCCAGACGGCACCCTAGACGAATTACGAGCGAGATTTAGCAAACATATGACAGATAACCCTCAGGCGTTAACAAGTAGAAACGAAGATGGGGAAACAAGCCAGGCGTCAGAATCGATGCACAGCATCAACCAAATGGACATAGCGAAGTCAATAAACCAGATGCGAAAATGGGGATGTCAGTTTGACGGAAAAGACCCAATATCATTCTTAGAACGCATCGAAGAATTACAGAACAGCTACGGATATACCGAGGAACAAATGCTGCAGGGGTTACCAGAACTATTAAGAGGCAGCACACTGCACTGGTACCGCAATAATAAAAGAACATGGAGAGAATGGGGTGATTTTCTAAACGCCTTCCGGGAACAATTCTTCCCATACCGGTATCAATTCCAAATTAAACAGGAGATACAACGAAGGCACCAAGGGACAAATGAACCCTTCCGTCAATATTCAACCGACCTCGCAACATTGATGAGAAGAGCAGGAGGCTTCTCACGACGCGACCAAATCGAAATAATTTACGAAAATATGTCACCAGAACTTAAAGTGCACATAAGAAGAAACAACATACACACGCTAAGCGAACTAGGAGTACAGGCAGCAGAAATTGAAGATATAGAACGACAACGAGCACTATTCCGTAGGAATACACGCTCTATACCGCAGTCACCGACAACAGCAGCAATATACAATGCGGCCGAACACTGCTGGCGATGCAAGCAAAGAGGACACACAAGGCAAAGATGCCGAAATGAACAAAAGAAATTCTGCTCACAATACGGAAAA
>NW_022639691.1:168895-170472 GCF_010583005.1 Odontomachus brunneus
TTCCCATACCGGTATCAATTCCAAATTAAGCAGGAGATACAACGAAGGCACCAAGGGACAAATGAACCCTTCCGACAATATTCAACCGACCTCGCAACATTGATGAGAAGAGCAGGAGGCTTCTCACGACGCGACCAAATCGAACTAATTTACGAAAATATGTCACCAGAACTTAAAGTGCACATAAGAAGAAACAACATACACACGCTAAGCGAACTAGGAGTACAGGCAGCAGAAATTGAAGATATAGAACGACAACGAGCACTATTCCGTAGGAATACACGCTCTATACCGCAGTCACCGACAACAGCGGCAATATACAATGCGGCCGAACACTGCTGGCGATGCAAGCAAAGAGGGCACACAAGGCAAAGATGCCGTAATGAACAAAAGAAATTCTGCTCACAATGCGGAAAGGACGGAGTGCTCACGAAAAATTGCCACCCGAAGCCGGGAAACCACACAAGGACCGAGGAATAGGGCGTTCCTTGGTCACACATAAGCCCGCAATTAAATACTCTCCTAGACCGCACATACAGGTAATAATTGACGACAACAAATTCGAAGCTCTTCTAGACTCAGGATCCGAGATCTCCTGTATTAACCAAAAAACAGCGAATATGCTAAAGAAACAAACAAGAGTACAGGCACACACCACAACGGTGCGCCTCGCAGATGGTGGGAGAACAAGGATAACTGGAAGCCTAGTGGTGCCAATACAGATAAACAAGAAGACATACTGGCATAAGGTCCATATCATACCGACACTAGAAAGCGCCGTATTAATCGGGGTAGACTTATGGGCGAAACTAAAATTACCAATTTCTCCGCCAGCAATACAGTCGCATAATAAGAGGTACATGCGCACATGTATCATCTCGGAGGGCATGCAACCTCGCTCGGGGAAAGAAAACGCAAGGCTGGAAAGGTTCCTACAAGAAGAATTCTCAAAATTCGAAAGAATAAAGGGACCAACCACAATGGCGCAACACAAAATAAAGATAAAGCCAGGCACAGAACCAATTAAACAGAGATACAGGCCAAGAAATCCCGCAATGCAGGCAATCATCGATCAGGAAGTCGAGGAAATGGAAAAAGAGGGGATAATAGAAAAATCACGGAGTGCCTGAAGCTCCCCCATCGTACTAGTAAGAAAGAAGGACGGGAAGCACAGATTCTGCGTCGATTTCAGGAAGGTGAACGAAGTCACAGAACAGGATGCATACCCGCTACCTCAAATCACGGCGACACTAGACAAATTACGGGGAGCAAAATACCTTACAACGTTAGACCTCAAGGCAGGGTATTGGCAAATACCTTTGACACCGGAGAGCCGTCCAATCACCGCATTCACCGTACCGGGACGAGGCCTCAAACAATTCAAAGTCATGCCTTTCGGTCTACACTCCGCACCTGCCACATTCCAACGCCTCTTGGACACTATAATCGGACCAGAACTAGAAGAATACGTACAGGTCTATCTGGACGATATCATTATCGCAACAAAAACATTCGAACACCATCTGCAAATTTTAAAAGAAGTTTTTGTACGACTAAGGAAAGCTAGGTTAAAGCTG
>NW_022639691.1:170482-174131 GCF_010583005.1 Odontomachus brunneus
TTAAAAGAAGTTTTTGTACGACTAAGGAAAGCTAGATTGAAGCTAAACAGCGAAAAATGCCATTTTTGCAGACCGAACCTAAAATATCTAGGACATATCATAGACAAAAAAGGCATACGAACCGATCCAGAAAAAACAAGCGCAGTAAATAACTGGCCAACACCCACAAAGGTTAAACACATTAGACAATTCCTGGGAATGGCCTCCTGGTACCGCAGGTTTATTAAAGAATTCTCGAAAATCGCCGCACCACTAACGAACCTAACGAAACAAAAAGTAAAATGGCATTGGGGACCAGAGGAGGAAAACGCTTTCCGCAGACTAAAGGAAACTTTAGTATCCGCACCTGTCCTCGCGTGCCCAGACTTCAATCTACAGTTCACAGTCCAAACAGATGCAAGCAAACAGGGCTTGGGAGTCGTACTCACGCAAAATTTCAAAGAGGGCGAACGAGTGATCGCATACGGGAGCCGAACACTAAATAACTGCGAGAAAAATTACAGCGCCACGGAACTAGAATGCCTCGCAGTAATCTGGGGCATCCGGAAAATGCGATGTTACCTCGAAGGGTATAACTTCACAGTTATGACGGACCACCAATCTCTAAAATGGTTGCAAAAGCTAGAATCGCCGTCAGGACGATTAGGAAGGTGGAAATTTGAGCTTCAACAGTACAACTTCGAGATCAAATATCGAAAAGGAAGCTCAAATAAAGTGGCAGACGCATTATCACGGCAACCCGAAATATCCGCCATAAAGACGGAGATAAAATGTAAATGGTACCGACAAAAATACAGCGACACAGAGGCACAACCACAAAAAGTACCAGATTACGAAATCCGTCAGGGCACGTTATACCGACACATTCTCCACAGCCTGGACTTTAAAGAGACACCAAGCAAAGAACAATGGAAAAGATGTATACCGCAAGAGGAAAGATTGGAGATCCTACATGCGTACCACGACGACCCAACGGCAGGACACCTGGGCACCGCAAAAACCATAAGCAGAATAGCACGGTTATATTACTGGCCAGGTATGTTCACAGAGATAAAAAGATATGTCCGAAACTGCCATAATTGCCAGGCACATAAGGCGTCACAAGCACACCCACTAGGACAAATGCACGCAACAAACGTACAACAACCATGGGAGCAAGTAGCATTAGATCTCATCGGACCATTACCGAGATCCACCAAAGGATATACATGGGTATTAACAATGCAGGACAGATATACAAAATGGCTCGAAATGAAGCCACTAAGAAAGGCAACCTCAACAGCGGTCTCACAAGCAATAACAGAAGAAATTGTTTACAGACACGGCTGTCCCAACACAATTGTCTCCGAAAACGGTACGCAATTTAAATCGGGAGATATGAAGAAACTGACGCAAGCACTGGGAATAAAACAGCGCTTGACACCAGTATGGACGCCACAATGCAATCCAGTAGAGCGAACAAACCGAACGATAAAAACGATGATTTCGCAATACGTGGGGAGCAATCACCGGAACTGGGACGCACACTTGAGTCAAATCAAGTTCGCGTTTAATACCGCAAAAAACGATAGCACAGGATTTACACCTGCCTATCTAAATACAGGGAGAGAACTAGCAGGTCCACACACGCTAGAAAGAGAGCAGGAATGCCCTCAAACTCCAAACGAAGTGCGTCAGAAATTGGAAGCAGCAAGAGAACTCGTCAACATTAACATGGCACGAGCACTCCAAAGGCAGGGGAAATACTACAATGTCAGGCGAAGGGATTGGAAACCAAAGATAGGAGACACTGTATGGAAAAGAAACCATATACTCTCCAACAAGGATAAGGCCCTGAACGCAAAACTCGCTCCAAAATACATCGGGCCAATGGTAGTGAAACGAATAATTTCACCGGTTATCGTCGACCTACAAGACAATAACAAGAAGTGGTTCAGACACGTACACGTACACGATATAAAAACCAACAACACCGAGACACGAAACAACGAACAGGAGAATCCGAAGACAGAAGAAGGAATATAGAGCAAAACGGGTATAAAAGGAGCACAAGCAAGGGACGAAAACGACAGTCTACATCATGGACGAAAACATAGAAGAGACGATGCAAACCATCTTAACCACGTGGAACGAGGCCGAAGCCCAGGCATTATGGGACAGCCTCCTACCTCCCAGGGAAAAGGGAAAAACTCCTCCACTACCACCAGGCAAGCGACCACCAGTAGACGCACCACCAAAAAGGAGGCCGGCAATTCCATGCGAGAAGACACCACCATCGGCGAGAATCGCAGAGAAAAAGCTGAAGATGTTGATGGGAGAAGAGGTACGCCCAACACCCGCGAGACGCCGACCTCAGGTCAACCCGGTGCTCTGGGGCCAGAGAACCAGAAACAATACGGCACAATCCGGGGATACAACACCACCAGAGAAAAATCAAACAGAAGACAGCCATAAAAAACCAGGCAAAACAACACCACCGGTATCCAACATTAAAATAGTCACGGACATAATTCTACCAGCAAACAAACACATAAAATTAGAAAGGACATCACAAATCAAAACACAACCAGCAACAACGATCACGCTCGACAACGGACGAATAATAGATATACCGTACCACACGGTGCACACAGCAAGAAGGTATCGCCGCTTCATAGACGGGGAGCTTTGGCGATTCCGCTTCGGTCCTACGGGCACACTCAAATACGCCCGAAGGGCCTAAAAGGCACGAAAAATAGGGACCGGAGGAACTCGGCGACCTCCGGTACCACTATGCCGACACCAGAGGTCAACCCGGCGACCACTGCGCAAACGACGACGAACAACCGTCACCAACACCAATCTTGTCGGCATAGACAAACCAGACGGAGAGGGGAGAAATCTCCAAGAAAAGGGGAGAAAAGCGCCAAAAACGAGGATAAAAGGAGCCGGTCTAGGAAGACCAGACACACTCTGCGGCGAACCGACACACGAGAGACACAGAGAGCTAGACACACACACAGCAAAGCCCGACTCACGCAAACTCCAGAGGATGAGCGTCAACAGGGAGATACTCCGGTGGCTGGACAACTGGCAACCGCCTCCGAGAAACGCCGCAACACCAGAGCGCTTGAACAACCCAGTTGAGCCAGCAAACGACCCAAGACAGGAAGACGCAACAACAGTCTTGACGATCACGACGGAAGACACAGTACCAGTACGGCCACAAACTCATCAACCACCACCACAACAGCGGACCGTAAGACTCCCGGACGGGAGACAATTCTCGAAACCGCGCCACGCATCCGCGAATTATATAAAATATCACGTAGAAATAGACGACGAAATATGGCGCATTCGGTTTTGGCCATCCGGCGCGGTGAAATCGGTCTACAAAGTGCCCGGGACGTGCACCTAGTCACGCGGGGGGGTGATGTAACGAGCCGTTCGCAAAACAAATAGAACAAGAACCAGATTAACGATAATCAAACGACTCGTCACGAAACCGAACGCGACAAACCGATGTAAACATCACCGACCGACCGCAAAGATCACAACATAATAGCATGTTAAAAGTAGTATAAAAGACCGCACGAAAAGCTCAGCGAAGAGCAGTCTTCCGAGGCACTCCGCTGAACAGAGCTCAGACTCCGACAGCACTAGCACCTCG
>NW_022639691.1:174141-174674 GCF_010583005.1 Odontomachus brunneus
ACAATATATATTATTATACTATCCATCCCACTGTCTTCACGATTATTGACATCTGCTCGAATCCGGACCACACCGACTCGCAGCTGATCCCGCACGAAACGCGAAATAGCGTTACATAGACAATATTTTTCAGCATTCCCCACAGGAAAAAATCGGGAGAAGTTAAATCTGGCGAACGAGGAGGCCACGCGACTGCGCCCAATCTCCCAATCCACCTACCATTGTATCGGTTATTCAAATAATTTCTTACAATATTTGAATAATGTGCTGGCGCACCATCCAATTGAAGCCACATCCGTTTTCTAGTGAATAAATCGACGTCTTCCAATAGTTCCGGTAAATCGTCTCGAAGAAACTGCAAAAAGTTTTGTCCGTTAACGTTTTCTTCAAAAAAATAAGGACCTATTAAATAGCCATTTACGATGCCACACCAGACCATTAAAGACCAACGATTTTGGAAATTAGTTGAACGAAACCAATAAGGATTTACATCGGACCAGTAGTGACAATTATCTCTATTTACAGTTCTATTG
>NW_022639691.1:175288-175791 GCF_010583005.1 Odontomachus brunneus
TGTATGAAATTTGTCCATACATAATTATGTATAATTATATATAATCATATAAAATTATATATAATTATACACAATTATGTATAACAATATGTATAATTACATAAAAATCTATGCGTAATTATGTAAAACTATACATGAATTTATATATATAATTATACATAATTATGTATAATTACATATATAAATAGAATGTATGAACATGAATGGACAAATTTGATACATAATAATATATAATTATATATAATTATATATAATTGTATATAATTTTATATAATTATATAAGAAAAATTTTTCATTGGGTAATTGCACAGATTGCAGTTGGTGGAATGTAATGCCGGGAAAAAATAGTTCAGATAAAAGCCAGAAATGGATTTTGTCAAGATCTGATCAGATATAATAAGATATAATTCAAATATGATTCCAGATTGTGATATAAAATTATATTTGTATATATTATATATTATACTATATATAATTTTATATATGATTATATATTATTATAT
>NW_022639691.1:176329-176709 GCF_010583005.1 Odontomachus brunneus
TCGGATTTAATGACATAACAACATTTAAAAAAATAATAAGATGAGAAATTGTATGAAAAATTATGAGAACAATTTTTACCAGGAATGACATGTGTACACCTTTAAATGGCCATTTAACCGTTGCACTATTCTATACTTGTACTCGTTATTTCTCTATATTGTTGTTTTTTTATAAAAAATGTGTAATACAATTTTAAAATATAAACATTGTTTTTTATTGTGTATATGTATACAATTATTACACAATATAATTATGTTGACTTCTCTGCAGCATGGTGTGTATGTGAAACTGCCCCATTTAATAACGTACATATGGCCCTTAATAGAATTAAATAGCCTATCTAGGAAACAGAATCTGCGCGCAATCTGCCGTCAGTCTG
>NW_022639691.1:176980-180956 GCF_010583005.1 Odontomachus brunneus
AATAAATTTCTGGCTTTTATCTGAACTTTTTTTCACTGTCTTATAACTTATAGTACATATTATAATTATAACAATGAGGAGAATATCTCATGTATATTATATCACAGTAGTATCGTAGTAATATTGTAATATTACAACGAATATGTTATAATGTAATATTACAACGAACATGTTATAATGTAATATTACAATAATATTATCGAAATATTACTTTGTAATATTGCACTATAATGTTACAGTAATATTGTTGTAGTATATCAAATCCTAATCGGATGAAAAATTTTTCATGCATAATCGTATATAAAATTTGTCCATACATAATTATATATAATTAGAGTGCGTTCTCACTTAGCGCGTCACGCGTCGCGTCGTCCTTGGCGAACCAATGAAATCGTCCCATTTTATTCGTCGTAAAGTTAGGCAATAAAATAGGACGATTTTATTGGTCCGCGATGGACGACGCAACGCGTGACGCGCTAAGTGGGAACTCAGCCTTATGAGGCTCTTCGCATTGCATCTCACTCGCACGCCGTCAGGAATCGGGTCCCAGATACACGTCCGTACGCGTGCAACCAAATCGTATTTTTCGCTATTTTTTGTATGTAGCTCTTCAAGTCGTAATCTGATGGCCTCGTAATATTCACTAATGTCTCTTGCGTGCAAAATAACTTTAGTTTTCTACATACGCACTCACAATTTTTTATATGAAGCGAAAATATGATGCAATGTCAGGTATATAGGGCATATGTCAGATAAATATTAAATTTTTGTAAAATGCGTGTATAAATAACTTTCATTTTCTACGCACGTACTTTTAATGTTAAAAAATATATATAAATATATGTCTGGATATATTCCATCTCCAAAAAAAGATTTCATACATAATTATGTAAAATTATACAAAATTATATATAATTTTACATTATTACATATAATTATCTATGAAATTTGTCCATACATGTTAATATATGTTACTTATATATAATCATATATATAAAATTATCTAATTATATATAATCTTATATATAAAATTATAAATAATTTTATGATTATATGTATATAATCATATATATATATATATAATCATATATATAATCATAAAATTATTTATAATTATATATAATTATATGCATAATTATATTAAATTATATATGAGATTGTACATATAATTATATATGATTATATATAAGTAACATATTAACATGTATGGACAAATTTCATAGATAATTATATGTAATAATGTAAAATTATATATAATTTTATATAATTTTACATAATTATATATGAAATCTTTTTTATTCGGAGATGGAATATATCCAGACTTATATATTTATATATATTTTTTAACATTAAAAGTATGTGCGTAGAAAATGAAAGTTATTTAAACACGCATTTTACAAAAATTTAATATTTATCTGACATATGCCCTATATATCTGACATTGCATCATATTTTCGCTTCATATAAAAAATTGTGAGTGCGTATGTAGAAAATTAAAGTTATTTTGCACGCAGGAGATACTAGTGAATATTACGAGGCCATCAGATTACGACTTAAAGGGTTACATACAAAAAAATAGTGAAAAATACGATTTGATTGCACGCGTGCGGACGTGTATCTGGGACCCGATTCCTGACGGCGTGCGACTGAGATGCGCATGCGAAGATCTATAATTCACGTTACATATACTATAGATTTCCGCATGCGTATTTCGCTCGCATATCGTCTGGAATCGAGCTCCTGGAAAGATTCTCATCAGTATGCTAAAAAGGATATTGGAGGATTCACATCACGCCCGATGTCCGATGTACAACTTCCGATATCCAATAAGAGAACAGTTTTCTAATGGAGAATTGAATTCTCTATTAGAAAGCTGTTCTCCTATTGGATATCGGATGTCGTACGTCGGACATCGGACGCAGTGTGAATCCTCCATATGCGCTTCGTGCGTGATGAAAATCAGCGCTCTCTCTGGAGAAACGTTGGAACTACAATACCGCTCCTCCTTACCGTAATAATGAGGAGTCCCAAATACACGTCCGCATGCGTGCAAGCAAATCGTATTTTTCACTATTTTTTTTATCTAGCCCTTCAAGTCATTATCTGATGGCCTCGTAATGTTCACTAATGTCCCCTGCGTACAAAATGACTTTCATTTTCTACACACTCATTCAGTATTTTTTATATGAAACGGAAATATGGCGTATAAAAAATAAATATAAAATTTTTGTTTGTTTTTTATGCTATACTGGGCTGTTTTGCATACATTAGCATATCTATATTTACTCTGTAAAAGCATTTTCAATTCTATGCAGCCGTCTGGAAGAATAGTGAAAAATAGATAATGTCGGTATTCAGCATCCCCTTAAGGAGATGTCGGAGTGCCTACAAACCTGTTTCAGGTTTTACGTCGTCCAGACTGAACTGATCGAAAAGCGCTTTTGCACGCTTAAAGTAGTCATTAAAACACACTGCGCAGTTATAATCTTTTCATCGAAAACGGAAAAAATTTTTTGAGTTAGTTGTTTGCTTGCACAATTCGTAAGTTATACAAAATTTCTGCGATGTATATAAAAAAAAGGAAAGAACAGCTCACTACAAAATGTTCTGAGGAATAATGTCCAATCCTTAAAAATATGCTTAGAAGCTTTAAAAAACCACAATTTCTTAGGGAAAATTGCAATTACTTTTTGCTAAAATATAGATAAAACAGAGCAGTTTAGACGTCCATAATAGTTCACGGATATTGCGTTAGCGGCGCTAGTGCTACAATTGGTCACTATGGATACGTTCGGAAATTCGCTATTAGCGTTACATGTCATTCCATCTTTGTCATATACCTAAGGAAAGATAAAGATAGAATGACGCGATAGCGCTAATAGCGAACTCCTTGAACGCATCATAAACTTTATGTGAAATGTGTGTACATACAAATAAATTGCTCACATTGCATAAGAGAAGGAAAGTTAGTAGAATAAGGATATAGGATAGTGCAATATCCGTGTATAATAGCTATTATAGACATTTAAACTGCTCTATTTTATCCATATTTGAGTCAAAGCAATAGCAATTTTCCATAAGAAATTGTGGTTTTTTACAGCTTGTAAACCTATTTTTGAAGATTGGACGTTATTCTTTAGAACATTTTATAGTGCGCAGTTTTTTTCTTTTTTTTATATGCATCGCAAAACTTTATATAACGTACGAATTGTGCTAGCAAACAGCTAACTTAAACATTTTTTGCGTTTAATCTATGTCTTTTCTTATACATGCTATGCTGACGGCATATCATACTTAATCTAAAGACAGGGTGCAGCTATCAAAATATATTAAACGTTGGAAAGTCGTTATAAATAATGACCTCTGAAGCAGGGTCTACAATAGAAGTCGTAGAAATTGACCAATTGCGGTCGAATATTCTTCCCGTACTCGACTACCCAGCAAATACAACGTCATGTAACATACATGTTAGTTGTAATTTCCTACTCAACAATATATATAACGATATATATAACATACATGTTATATAACAGTTATATTATTGAGTAGGAAATTACAACTAACCTACAATTAACAATGGTTGCTTTCCAGCAAGAGACACAAGTCGACACAAGTATCATCCTATCTTTATTACTCACTAAATGTGGAACAAAAACAGAATGATGTTTATGTATATAAATGAAATACGCATGGAGAAATGTACAGTATACGTTACATGAACTATACATTTTCGCATGCGTATCTCATTCGCATACCGTCAAGAATTGAGCCCCAGATTGGTTTTCATAATCATGTAGAGAACCTCTAATACAGAGAATCGCCAACTTGGTCATGTGACCAACTACTCAGCTACTCTGCGATTGGCTGGCATAAACATATACGGATTTGGACATTGCGACGCCGATGCAAAACTATATATAATATATATATATATATATATATATATATATATATATATATATATATATATATATAA
>NW_022639691.1:181185-185799 GCF_010583005.1 Odontomachus brunneus
ATAAACAGATATATCCACAAAACGACATTTGCGATCGATTAAGTACACCTCTAAAATACGCCGTACACTTTCCTTTTGTTCTAAAAATCAATAGATAGTCGGAAAATTAATATGACCAGATAATGAGGAAATTAGGTTAGAAAAGACGATTGCACGTCACATTTATTTTATAATTATCTGTTGATTGTTAGAACAAAAGGAAAGTGTACGGAGTATTTTAGAGGTGTACTTAATCGATCGCAAATGTCATTTTGTGGATATATCTGTTTATCTCGACGTATTTTGCAGGAATTTTTAGCATGCGTTTTCTCGCTTCTGACGTCATTAAAAAGAGATGGATGATGCGACTCCCCAGGAGCCTTAATGCCAGCCAATCAGCTGGTTACGTGACCAAGTTGGCGATTCTCTGTACTAGAGGTTCTCTAATATACACACCACGCTTACGCAATTGTAGAACGGCCTTAAACGCATAAGTATAGTACGTGCGGCGTAGCGCACACAACGAAGAACCGTGTATGCTTGGCTGCTCTTCACGAACTACAGCGCTACAGTTTGTGACGGGCAGTCCACATGGACACAGTTTTTCGCTTGTGTGTGCTGCGCTGCAGGCAATGTACTTATGCTGCCTGCATGTTAGAAGTAACAGCTCTGAACAGGCGACAACAGACGACACATCGGTTTCTGAAAGTAGTAAAACAGTTCTGATAAGAAGACAATTAATTCTCATGCAGGGGCGAAGAGCGAAACCACAATGGTATGTACGTAATATATAAATTAGGAACAGAGGCGTCTTTTTAAACGTGTACTGTTTGTCAGTATTTAATGCCAGATGCATATTTTTAGTTACGTTTCTTATTTCGCAAAGTCGTCTTATTTGATATGTACTTCTTGTCAGTAACAATTGGCACATGCGTCTATTTTGACGTGTATAGTGTTTGTCAGTTACTATCCGAGTCGTCTAATTAAATGTGTGCTAGTTGTCAGTAAATACTGTCAGAGATCTATTTTTTTGACGTTTGCTGATTCCTAGTAGTTATAAGCAGAGTCGTCTTACTCGACGCGAGCTGCTTTTCAGTTACAAGCAGAGTCGTTTTACTGGACGTGAGCTGCTTCCCAACAGAACACAAGATAATTTTGATGTCAACATATAATTTTGACATCATTGTCATTAAATTACCATGAAAATGGTATCGTTTCACGTCAAAATGACATCACTGTTATGTAATTTGATGTCATTTTGACATTTGTATGACTTTGTGTTCTACCTGGATTTCCAGTAGTTATAAGCAGAGTCGTCTTGCTTGACGTGAGGTATTTTGCACTAATGACAAGCAGAGGCGTCTTATTTTATGTGTGCTGCTTGTCAGTAACTATTGTCAGAGTCGTTTTGTTAACGTGTGCTATTTTCTAGTAGTTACATGCAGAGTTGTCTTACTTAACGTGAGCTACATTGCAGCAACGACAAGCAGAGGCGCCTTATTTCACGTGTGCTGCTTGTCAGTAACTACTATCAGAGTCGTTTTGTTTACGTGTGCTGTTTTCTAGTAGTTACATGCAAAGTTATGTGTTACTTGACATCAACTGCTTTACAGCACTGACAAGTAGAGGCACCTTATTTCACGTGTGCTGCTTGTCAGTAACAACTGTCAGAATGGTTTTCTTTTTTGACGTGTGCTGCTTCACAGTAGTTACAAGCAGAGACAACTTATTAGATATATGGTGCTTGTTAATTGTTATTGCTACACTTGTCTTATTTGACGTGTACTACTTGTACAGAAATTTTTGTTTTACGTGTGCTTCTTGCCCATGGTTTACATGTATGGTTTCATTGCCTTCAATAATATTTGTTGCCAGATATACATGTAAGGTAAAGCACACTTCTATAGAATGGTCTTCTTTCAACCATTGAGTGATTATTTTAACTCGAAAATAAAAGTAAATCTTGTGCATTTGAATCGATAAAAACATTTATTCATATGGAATCAAAATGCACTTTTCAATGAAACATTTACTCTTTTGATTTCGACTGACACTATTTTCACTACCTTGAAGGAAATATTGCTACTTTTCACTTCAAGAAATATAAAATGTACCATTACCGTTTGCATAATAAAAATAATAATATCACAAGTAACGTTTTACTTTCTAATTCTGCTGATAGCACACACATTCGAAAACCGTGTATAAATATAATCGATACTTGGGGCCGAAGAATATATTTCATGAATACACCAAGCGTGTTTAATATTTGTATGTTTATGTGCGTGCAAGTGGATGGGAATAAACGCTTGCATCAGAAGTGCCATATTTAACAAGGAGATGCCATAACCTGCTAAATTGATTTTTGAACGAGTTATAGCATGTTTGATAACTGCGATGTTGAGCATCAATATCCTAATGGGATTTGTGCAAGTGGGCCTTTGTTTGTGAGAAATAATAGTATAAATTTGGGTCGCGGAGCTGTAGCGTAGGCCAAAAGTTGCGGCTCTCTTTCAGCGAGACAGCATGACTGAGCGAACTAAAGCTCACGCGCTGAATATTTTTAGGCCGACGGCGGGCGTTCGAATTCCGTCGACGACTGTCCATGTGCGGTGTTTTTTTTTTCTTATTTTAGGACATGTAATTAATGCTTTTCCAATATAATACATTAGTTTTGAGTATATTTTTCGTTTTTATGTTATTAATCAAAGATAATTAGGGAAGTGTTAGGTTTGTTTAACGCAAACATTACACGCATAATACACATATAATTTGCATTGCTTACAATGAAATATATTTTTAATACATCATTTTCCTATCAAAATATTGTATACAACATTGTCACATAATAAAACTTGCTTGTAAAACTTACAAGTTATAAATTTCAAATATTTTGTCGCAATGTTGCGGATGGAATGCTGTAAAATAAGGGAAACATTACAAATGTTTGTACCAACTGCATGCATGTTTTTATATAGCATTCCACCCGCAACATTGTGACAAAAAAACAAATTTATAATGTGTAAGTTTTACAAGCAAGTATTTTATTATGTGACAATGTTGTATACAATGTTTTGATAAGAAAATAATGTATTTAAAAAAAAAAATACATGTCATTGTAAGCAATGCAAATTATGTGTGTATTATATATGTATTATGTGTGTAATATTAACGTTAAACAAGCCTGACACCTCCCAAATTATCCCTAATTAATAGCATAAAAACGAAAAACATATTAAAAACTAATGTATTATACTGGGAAAGCGTTAATTGCATGTCCTAATCTAAAAAAAAAAAAAATAAAAGAAAATACCACACATGGACGAGTGTTATCGACGGGATCCGAACGCTCGTCGCTGGCCTAAAAATATTCGACGTGTAAGTCTTAGTTCGCTCAGCTACACCGTCTCGCTGAAGGAGAGCCGCAACTTTAGTCCTATGGCTGCGTTCCAAAATTACTGCCAGTGCTGAAATTCTATAATATACGTGACATGAACTATAGATTTTCAGTACTGACAGTGAATTTTGGAACACAGCCTATGTATGTACAGCTCCGCAACCCAAACTTTATACTATTATTTCTTACAAACGAAGATCTATTTGCACAAACCCAGTTAGAATGTTGATGCTCAACATTGCAGCTATGGGAAGTGCTATGACTCGTTCGGAAATCGATTTAATAAGTTGTGGCATCTGCTTGTAAAAGGCAGACAGCATATGTACAATACGCTGCGCCGTAAGCACTGCATCTTAGATGTAGCAACGCTGCCTACATCTTAGACGTGGCAACGCTGGCTCGCATGTCTGAGCTTGAAATCGCGTCGCCAGCTGACGTGCTGTCACGAGACATCCACTGCCATCTGGCGGCAGTCTCTGAATTACAAAATCTGCGTTATCGGCACTTTCGAAGTTCGGGATCGACTCCGACATCCCCTTAAAGAGTTTTACATTTTCTTAAAACGTGTATTCATTTCTCCTGCGTCCACGAGAATAACATTTTGGGGGCTCGTCCGGGATCAAGTGAAAAAAAAAATTCGCGGACGATTTGAAAAGTGTCGCGAGTGAAAGTGAGAAAGAAGAAAGAAATGGCTAGTGGGGAAGGACGCAGTTTCGCGGGGCCGAGCGGACGGAAGCGCGCCAGGGCTGATGTTGTGACACCGACGGAATTGACAGGAGTCTCGGCATCGGCAGAGATTTTGGCGCTGCAGGCTGCTCAAGAAGAATTGCGGCTTTTACGAGCGGAGCGAGAGCGAGAGCGGTTGGAGCTTCGTGAGCTGCGTCGGACTGAACGGGAGGATTGTCAAGGCCAGTCTTTTCCATTTTCCCGTAGTTGTCAGTTTGAATTGAAACCAGATATTTTTGATGGAACCGTTCCATTACGGGAATTCCTTTGTCAATTTAATTTGATAGCGCATGCTAATGGTTGGGATGAGGCGACAAAGGCGGTTGTTTTAGCAGCAAATTTAAGGGGAAAAGCGCGCTCGGTTTTGAATGGAATAGAAGAAAATTTAGATTTTAAAGAAATTTGTTCGCGGTTTGAATTGCGTTTTGGAGAATTGGAGTTGTTTCAAAATTTTTTATGCTCAATTTTCCAATAGAAAACAAAAGTTTGGGGAGAATTTTGCTTCGTTCGGT
>NW_022639691.1:185809-186130 GCF_010583005.1 Odontomachus brunneus
TTTGGGGAGGATTTTGCTTCGTTCGGTTCGGAATTAGAACGTTTAGTCCAAAAAGCATATCCGGAATGTTCTTTCGAGATGAGAGAAAAAATCGCTTGTGCACAATTTTTAATTGGATTATCGGATGATTTCGTGAAGCAAACTCTTCAATTGGAGAATGTTATTTCTTTAAGAGTTGCTATAGAAAGGGCAAAAGTCATTAAAAATATTCGAGAAAATAATTTTTCTCATTTTAGAGGAAATTTTAAAATAAATTCAGAAAATAAAAGGAATTTTGAAAGATTTTCGGGGAGAAATAATTTTAATAAAAATAAAGGGGAC
>NW_022639691.1:186140-186655 GCF_010583005.1 Odontomachus brunneus
ATTAACACTGCATTGTAGCCTTCGTTAAATATCGATGCAGCAATATACGCAGCAATGCAGACGATTTTTGCTCCACTGTGAATGTGTTTAGGCGATAAACGCCAAACGGTAGAATTGAAACTTTCATTTGCATTCTGTGTGTAACCGCCTAAACACCTTTCCAAAAGACTGTCATTCGAAAGATTGTCGAAGATCGGTTGCAAATGTTTCTCAACATTTGGGTGAAGAGGAGGGGGATGTTTAAATGACGCTGCACAACCTGCTGCCTCAGCCTTGCGCCACTTACACCAGCTATCAGCTCCAGCCGGACAATTTCCGTGTTTCGGTGTCTCGTCGGTGGATGTTAGATGATCGAGTGTTGCTTGAATGGCTTTTTTCATGCCCTGGACCGAATCAGTATTTCGACGTATGGCTAATCCGTAGTATCGAGTTATTTTTTTTATCAGTACATCGGTCAACATTCCACGTCCTCCGAGCTCCTTATCTTTTTTTACATTTTGAAGTCTTGTGCCCAT
>NW_022639691.1:186665-187251 GCF_010583005.1 Odontomachus brunneus
GTTAAATATCGATGCAGCAATATACGCAGCAATGCAGACGATTTTTGCTCCACTGTGAATGTGTTTAGGCGATAAACGCCAAACGGTAGAATTGAAACTTTCATTTGCATTCTGTGTGTAACCGCCTAAACACCTTTCCAAAAGACTGTCATTCGAAAGATCGTCGAAGATCGGTTGCAAATGTTTCTCAACATTTGGGTGAAGAGGAGGGGGATGTTTAAATGACGCTGCACAACCTGCTGCCTCAGCCTTGCGCCACTTACACCAGCTATCAGCTCCAGCCGGACAATTTCCGTGTTTCGGTGTCTCGTCGGTGGATGTTAGATGATCGAGTGTTGCTTGAATGGCTTTTTTCATGCCCTGGACCGAATCAGTATTTCGACGTATGGCTAATCCGTAGTATCGAGTTATTTTTTTTATCAGTACATCGGTCAACATTCCACGTCCTCCGAGCTTCTTATCTTTTTTTACATTTTGAAGTCTTGTGCCCATTCGTTTCTCGACATGCCCAACGCATTCACTTTTTTTTACAGGACAGTCATTGCCGTACGGATTCAAGACGGGTCGCTAGGCCCGTCTGAACTCA
>NW_022639691.1:187261-188127 GCF_010583005.1 Odontomachus brunneus
CGAAAGCGAACTGATCGTAGGTCAAAACAAGTTTGAAAGGGAAGACAGATAAAATTTCTACCAACGGACTTTTCGAACGCAGGTATAAACACGCTCCGAGAACGCAGGTATAAACGCGACCGCCCGAGGGTCGCTAGGCCCGTCTGAACTCGTCACCCGACCCGTCCGCTTTAACTTCGTAACTTCGTAAATACTGCAGATATCGACTTGAAATTTTCAGGGAATATTCTTGAATAGTTTAACAATCGATTAAGACTATTTCCAAAATATCGATTTTTTTGACCCGATAAAGGAGGTTTCTCCCTTAATATACATTAATATACATAAAATAAACGTTTTACATAAGTGTAATAGATGTCTGTTAATCGTAAAAAATATATTATCTTACATACATTCATTAAACATATTATATATGTACATTAATTGTAAATAACACAAGCTATATATATACAGGGTGTTCGGAAAGTACCGGGACGCCTGAATATCAGGAAAAATATAAGTTTTACAAAAAAATGTTTCAGACAAAAGTTGTGGCGTTTAAAAAGATGTATTTACTGCTCACATCAGTTTGACCTTGGGTTGCGTAGCGAAGGTCAGGTCAAGGTCAAATTAATTTTTTTAAATAGAACACCCCATTTTTCATTGCATATTCTTATAGCACATCTCGAGAGCTTTCCAAAACGCTATAATAAAATATTTTTTCATGAAGTACTTTTCAAGTTATAATGCTTCAAAGTTAGAGGATCGCCGGCATTAGCATTTTTACGAAGAAATGAAAATAAACGGAACAACCTCCAATGATCTTGATCTTGAGAATTAGATCAGAAGGGCTATCTTTTGACATAAGGGGTACCAATCGCCCTCCC
>NW_022639691.1:188898-189175 GCF_010583005.1 Odontomachus brunneus
CCGTTTTCAAAAGATGGCTCTAGATGCTATAAATGGTTGACGGCGACAGCTGATTTTTGCTGTATCGTGAAGTGTCAACATCTGTCAACCAAATATTGTTTACGAGCCTTTGAGTTTTGCACAAGTTTAATTTGTACTGCGTTGAAAATGTCGAGTTTCGTTCCAAATAAGCATCATTTGAGGGAAGTTTTGATTTTCTGTTTCAATTGGAAGAAAAGTGCAGCTGAAGCGCATCGAATGCTTGTGGAAGTTTATGGTGAATCTGCACCGTCGGATA
>NW_022639691.1:189621-193326 GCF_010583005.1 Odontomachus brunneus
TCCATAATCTTTCACCATGACAACGCTCGGCCTCATGTTGCTGTTCCGGTTTAAAACTATTTGGAAAATAGCCGATTGGAAGTTCTGGCTCACCCGCCTTATAGCCCAAACCTTGCCTCTTCCGACTACCATTTGTTTCGATCGATGCAGAACGCTTTGACTGGAATACACTTCACTTCAGAACAGGGTATCAAAAATTGGCTCGATTCATTCTTGGCTTCAAAGGATGAACGCTTCTTCCGCGACGGAATCCATAAATTGCCAGAAAGATGGGAAAAAGTAGTGGCTAGCGATGGACAATACTTTCAATAATGTATTAATTCATTTTATCATTCAAATAAATGCGTTTTTCAAGCAAAAAAACGGACCGAATTAAGTTGTACACCCAATATATATATATCTAAAGATATCCTTCATTAATCCTATAAGTCTTATATTTCCACAGTATTTGCAGGTTCAAAGTAGAACTGAAATTTCAACTCAGGAAGTATTAAACTTATTGGTTTGGATTGATATTATATTTTGAGTAATTTTCGTGCTTGTGACGAGCTTCTAATATACTTACGGATATATAAACGTGCGAAATATTTGAAACAAGTAAGACTTGTATTACATTGGTTACATGACAGACAATTTAACAAAGTAAATATAAAGTAAATATAAAATATAAAGTGTATAATAATAACATACAATTTCGATTACCGCGCGGAGGGCCAAGTGGCGGTCGTGGCTCCAAGCCTCAGAGCCGTTGGAATTATAAAATGCGCATCGCGCATCGTGGTGCCTATCAAAGATGCGTTCGGGAAGCGCGCTGATCAGCGATAAAGCATCAATTTTTATAATGTACATGTAATGAATTAAATAAAGATAGAATAACGTGTTAGCGTTGATAGCGCGCTCCTCTAACCTAACCTCAATGGCTAAAAAATAAATATATTGAAAGAATTATACGTATAATATTTTGTACAAAGTACTACAAAAAAAATATATATATATATTTGTAGGATCCGAAAGTATCGAGAGACAGGGGCCAAATCACAATCAGACTCACTGTTACGATAAATAATGTTATAAATATATTTTTTAAGAGCAATACAATATTTATCTAATCTCATTGCTGTATGTCAGAAGATTGACTCGCGCGACTCGCGTCGTTAATTGTTTCCGTTGCTACGCCGGTATTATTATGCTTGATTTTAGGTTCGACTCGATCCAACTCACGACCTCCACACTCGACCGTCCTGCTCATGCATTCGCCCCGAATGCTCTTGTCAATATAGTCTTCAACCTCTGATGAATCTTCACTGATCTCAACGACCCAAGTTTTCATGAGATCAGCTAATGTGGAAGTTCTTTTAGGACCTTCTCCCTCACCAACTTTCTGCACTAAATATCGCTGATTGCGCAGAACTTGTACAACTTTGTAAGGTCCAAAATACTTGTGAGCTATTTTCAATCCCGGTTCTTGCTGTGTACGTTTGATGGCAACTAGGTCGCCTTCATGATAGCTTGGTGCTTTTCGTCTCTTCTTATCGAAAGTCCGTCTATTTTCTTATTGAATTTTAGATATATTTTCACTAGCCTGAATTCGCAGCTCATTTCGCTCATTTTCATATGATGCTATCCACTCCTTCTCGAATATCTGAACGATCTTTAAATCGAGGATGTGTCAAATAAAAGATGGAATGGTGATGTGCCGATACTTCGATGAGCAGTTGAATTCAGATATTGCTGAGCAAGTTCTATATACTTATATTATTCACTTGACATTGGAACAGCCAATTTTGTCAAAAGTGGTATGAGTGTTCGATTCAGGCGTTCAACTTGGCCGTTGGCTCTTGGGACTCCCGTCGTAATCAAAGAATGTTCAATGTTTTTTTCACGACAATACTCTTTGAAGTCATTTGACGTAAAAGTAGTTCTTCTATCGGAAATAATCCGTCGTGGGTTGCAAAAGACTGCGGCTTGCTTCCTCAGGCGCATTAAAACTTCAGCTGTACTTGTAGATTTAGTAGTGTATAACCATGTAAATTTCGAAAAAGCGTCGACCACAGCAAATATATATCGATATGATTTTTTCGTTGACGCCAGAGGACCTAGATGGTCAATGTAGCGTGTAGCTGTCAAGAGAAACGCTTCCCTTCTCGATTGGCTACAGCAAACATTCTTGTTTTCCATGTTTTCTTTTGGCTAGGAGACATGTGATGCAATTCCGCACAACCTTCTCTACACATTGCCGCAGATTTACTGGGATCCAGTAATCGGTGCGCACGAGATCTTCTGTCTTCTTTACAGAGAAATGCCCTTGTTCATGGGCTCGTCGCACAATTGATGTCTGCATTCTTTTCGGAACTATGAGTTGAATGTCGCCACCAGAATCCTTATAAAGCAGACCGCTTCGGATCACGTAATCTTTTGTCTTGTCTTGAAGTACTAGACTTCAAAGTTTTATTATACTGTCATCTTCCTCTTGAGCTCTTTGTAAACGAGCTGTTAGTCCAGCTTCTGACTCATTAATCACTAAACAGATCGGAAGTGGGTTACGGCGAAGTGCGTCGACGTGAGTCATATTTCTTCCTGGTCGATGCTCTATTCGATAATTAAACTCTTCTAATAACAACGCCCAACGTGCAACACGCACAGAAAGATCCTTTTTGCTCATGGTTAGCATGAACGCACGGCAATCGGTGACAATCTTAAATGCAATACCAAGCAAGTAAATACGAAATTTTTTAAGAGCTTTCACTATTGCTAAAACTTCCAGCTCGTAACTGCTATATTTCGCTTCAGTAGTGGTAGTTTTACTAGTAGAGTAATAGACAGAATGGAAACATCAATCTTCACTATTCTGCTGTAGTAAGATCGTCCCATATCCTAACGCGGAAGCGTCCGTGTGTAGTTCTGTTTCAGCCTCAGGTCGGTACAAATTTAATATTGGCTTTTCGCTTAACATGACCTTGAGTCACATGAATGCATCCTTCTCGGCTGTTCCGAAATAAAACTTAACATTCGCGCGCAAAAGATTTGATAAAGGTCGAGCAAGAATATCCAGGAATAAATTTACAAAAATGTCCACTTAATCCGAGGAAGCTTTGAACTTGTTTAACATTAACGGGTTGTGGAAATCGCCGAACGGCTTCAGTTTTCCGGTCAGAAGGACGAATGTAACCATTACTAATCACATGCCCTAAGAATTCAACAGAGGTTTGTAAGAAATAACATTTTTTCCAATTAATGTTCAGACCTGCTTCACTCGCCACAGTTAGTACTTTTTTTAAATTTCTTAAACCGTTTTCAATGTCGTCAAATGGAATAATCAAGTCGTCCATATAAGCTAAAACCACTTTTTCTCGTATAAGGTCTTTAAATACAATGTTTACAAATCTTTGAAAAACTGCTGGCGAGTTACAAAGACCAAAAGGAACTCGAACAAACTCATAGTGACCGTTTGGGACAATGAATGCCGTGTATTTTAGACTTGATTTGTCCATTTGAACGAGGAAAAATCCATTTACTAAGTCAAGCGTACTGAACACACGTGCGTCTTGTACATATCTAATTGATCTTCAATTAATGGCAAAGGGTACCTATCTTTGACAATTTTTTGTTTAACAAGCGATAATCTACGCACAATCTAAATGAATCGTCCTTTTTGCGAACAAGTACCACTGGACTCGCGTAATCGGAGGTAGATGGTTGAACAAA
>NW_022639691.1:193336-193426 GCF_010583005.1 Odontomachus brunneus
GGAAATGGGGATGCCAATTTGATGGCAAAGACCCCATTTCATTTTTAGAAAGAATCGAGAAGTTACAAAGTAGCTACAACTACACAGATA
>NW_022639691.1:193436-194047 GCF_010583005.1 Odontomachus brunneus
CCTGCTTCACTCGCCACAGTTAGTACTTTTTTTAAATTTCTTAAACCGTTTTCAATGTCGTCAAATGGAATAATCAAGTCGTCCATATAAGCTAAAACCACTTTTTCTCGTATAAGGTCTTTAAATACAATGTTTACAAATCTTTGAAAAACTGCTGGCGAGTTACAAAGACCAAAAGGAACTCGAACAAACTCATAGTGACCGTTTGGGACAATGAATGCCGTGTATTTTAGACTTGATTTGTCCATTTGAACGAGGAAAAATCCATTTACTAAGTCAAGCGTACTGAACACACGTGCGTCTTGTACATATCTAATTGATCTTCAATTAATGGCAAAGGGTACCTATCTTTGACAATTTTTTGTTTAACAAGCGATAATCTACGCACAATCTAAATGAATCGTCCTTTTTGCGAACAAGTACCACTGGACTCGCGTAATCGGAGGTAGATGGTTGAACAAATCCATCTTTAATCCATTTGTCAATTTGTGCATTGACTATCGTTTTTTCGGATGCTGACAAACACCTTGCAGATTGATACATTGGCTCTTCATCCTTGAGTACAAGCTTCATTGTTACCTCTAGTTCACGGATTCTGTTCGGCTTATAAC
>NW_022639691.1:194057-194345 GCF_010583005.1 Odontomachus brunneus
AAGGATATCAGGAAAAGTCGATTATCAAGTAAACCAGGCAGGCACACAAAAAGTTCAGTTAGCAGATGGAAAAAGTACACAATTGATGGGAAGTATGACCCTACCGGTAAAAATAAATGGAAAATATTACGAACATCGGTTCCACATACTACCAACACTGGAAATGGCAGTATTGATCGGCGTAGACTTATGGGCGAAAATGGAAATACCAATTCCGTCGCCGAATAAAAAGCCACAATTACGATGTAACACAATGACGTGCACCATCTCAGAAGGAATGGAACCACG
>NW_022639691.1:194906-199840 GCF_010583005.1 Odontomachus brunneus
ACACTGTTTCTCAATTATTCCGCCTATCACAAACCCGATCCGACAAGCGATTCAGAATCGCAACGAATCGCGGTTACAAATTGGCGCCCGAACAGTCTAGAAAAGATATAGGAAGATAGGCGAGAAATAGAAAATGAAGCAGTGGATATACACACTATCAAAAGACGAAATAATAAAAAAGATGGCTGAACTAGGGTTGCCGACAGAAGGTACACTGGATGATTTGAGAGGAAGACTGAGCAAATTTGTGTCAGATAATCCGCAAGCTTTCACAAATGGGGGGGAAGAAGAAGAAGTAAGCCATGCATCGGAAACAATGCAAAGTGTCCAGCAGGACATAATAGCAAAAACGATTAATCAAATGAGGAAATGGGGATGCCAATTTGATGGCAAAGACCCCATCTCATTTTTAGAAAGAATCGAGGAGTTACAAAGTAGCTACAGCTACACAGATGAACAAATGTTGCAAGGGCTGCCGGAACTATTGAGAGGAGGAACGCTCCACTGGTACCGGAATAACAGAAATACATGGAGAGAATGGAAAGAATTTATAAGAGCATTCAGGGAACATTTTTTTCCATACCGCTTTGAATTCCAAATGAAACAAGAAATTCAAAGAAGAAAGCAAGAACCGAATGAAATTTTTCGGCAATACGCCACTGATCTAGCCACATTAATGAGGCGAGCAGGAGGATTCTCACGCCGTGATCATATTGATCAGATTTACGAGAACATGTCGCCGGATTTAAAAATGCATATCCGAAGAGAAAACGTACATACGCTTAGGGAACTGGAAGCAAGGGCGGCCGAAATAGAAGATATTGAACGGCAGCGAATAGCGTTTCGCAGAGATACAAAATCGACACCTCGAATGCCGATGGCAGCCGCACTATACAAGGCATCAGAGTGTTGCTGGCGGTGCAAGCAGAGAGGTCATACGAGAAGGTTGTGCCGTAATGAACAGAAAAAATTCTGTTCACAATGCGGTAAGGACGGCGTGCTGACCAGAAATTGCCATCCAAGACCGGGAAACTAAGACCGGACCGGGGAGGAAGGCGAACCTCGGTCGTAAAAGCGCCGAAAATTAAGTACACACCAAGACCGCAGATAAACATAGAGATATGTGAGGAAGAATTCGAGGCACTACTGGATACAGGATCCGAAATATCCTGCATCAATCGGGAAACAGCAGAAAGGATATCGGGAAAAGTCGATTATCAAGTAAACCAGGCAGGTACACAAAGAGTTCAGTTAGCAGATGGGAAAAGTACGCAATTGATGGGAAGTATTTACCTACCGGTAAAAATAAATGGAAAACATTACGAACATCGGTTCCATATACTACCAACACTGGAAATGGCAGCGTTGATCGGCGTAGACTTATGGGCGAAAATGGAAATACCAATTCCGTCGCCGAATAAAAAGCCACAATTACGATGCAACACAATGACGTGCACCATCTCAGAAGGAATGGAACCACGAACTAAAGAAGAAGAGGCACGGTTAAAGAAATTCTTAAAAGAAGAATTTCGGAAGTTCGAGAGTGTCAAAGGACCGACGGACATGGCACGGCACAGCATAAAAATCAAAAGAGGTACCAAACCGATTAAACAAAGATATCGACCAAGGAATCCGGCAATGCAGGAAATAATAGATCGAGAAGTGGCAGAAATGGAAGAAAATGGAGTGATAGAAAGTTCACGAAGCGCATGGAGCTCACCGATCGTCATGGTCAAGAAAAAAGATGGTAAGCACCGATTCTGTGTAGACTATAGAAAGGTCAATGAAGTAACAGAACGAGATGCATATCCTCTACCGCAGATAACAGCAACGTTAGACAAACTCCGAGGAGCGACGTACTTAACAACGCTGGATTTAAAAAGTGGGTACTGGCAGGTGCCATTAACGGCCGAGAGCCGACCGATCACCGCCTTTACAGTACCTGGCCGGGGGCTGAAGCAATTTAGAGTGATGCCATTTGGATTGCATTCAGCACCAGCAACTTTTCAAAGACTCCTAGACACCGTTATAGGACCGGAGCTAGAAGAAAATGTGCAAGTATATCTTGATGATATTATAATAGCAACGAAAACTTTTGAGCAACATTTAAGTGTGCTGAAAGAAGTTTTTACACGGCTTAGGGAAGCAAAACTCCGATTAAATGCTGAGAAGTGCCACTTTTGTCGTACAAGCTTGAAATACCTGGGGCATATAGTAGATAAAGCCGGAATCAGAACAGATCCAGAAAAAACGGATGCAGTAAGCAAGTGGCCAACGCCAACAAAAGTTAAGCATATCCGACAATTTCTAGGAATGGCCTCGTGGTACAGGAGATTCATCGAAGGTTTCTCAAAAATAGCTGCCCCACTAACAAATTTGACAAAGAAAAATGTCAAATGGCACTGGGGACCGGAAGAGGAAAACGCATTTCGGCGATTAAAGGAAACATTAGTTTCAGCACCAGTTCTCGCCTGTCCAAATTTTGATTTGAAGTTCACACTACAGACGGACGCGAGCAAGCATGGGCTCGGAGCAGTCCTAACGCAGAATTTCGCGAACGGAGAGAGAGTCATAGCATACGCTAGCCGCTCACTGAACAACAGTGAGAAAAACTATAGCGCGACGGAGCTTGAATGTCTCGCGGTAGTGTGGGGAATACGGAAGATGCGTTGTTACTTAGAGGGATACGATTTCACAGTATTAACCGACCATCAGTCATTAAAATGGCTACAAAAACTAGAATCGCCAATAGGACGCGTTGGAAGATGGAAGTTTGAGCTCCAGCAATATAGCTTTGAGATCAAATATAGAAAAGGGAGCTCGAATAAAGTAGCCGATGCACTCTCTAGACGACCAGAAATTGCAAGTATAAACAAGGAAATACAGTGCCCATGGTATCTTCGCGCATATAATGAGACAAGGGAACAACCGCAGAGGTCGCCGGACTATAAAATTAGGAATGGCAAGTTGTATCGCCACATCCTACATAGTCTCGATTTCAAAGAAACACCGGATAGTGAGCAGTGGAAGGAATGCATTCCTCACGAGCAGAGAGCTGAAATACTGAGGGCATATCACGATGACCCAACAGCAGGACATTTAGGCATCGCAAAGACAATATGTCGCATCGCAAGATTATACTATTGGCCGGGAATGCTTAAGGAAATAAACAAGTATGTGCGAAAATGCGAAAACTGCAAGGCACATAAGGCGGCACAACGGCAACCGGCAGGAATAATGCATGCGACAAATGTTCAACATCCGTGGGAACAAGTCTCGATGGACCTAATTGAACCACTACCGCGATCAAGGAAGGGACACACCTGGGTATTAACGATGCAAGACCGTTTTACAAAGTGGCTAGAGGTCAAACCTCTGAGGAAAGCTACGGCAACGGCAGTAGCACAGGCAGTATTGGAAGAAGTAGTGTACCGTCATGGAGTTCCGAAGATACTAGTCTCAGACAACGGTACACAATTTAAATCCGGCAGCATGAGGAAGCTGGTACAAGAATTAGGAATCACACAGCGGCTTACACCGGTTTGGACACCGCAGTGTAACCCCGTAGAGAGGGCAAACCGCACGGTGAAAACAATGATCGCACAATATGTGGGAGAAAATCACCGTCAGTGGGACGCGAACCTACCAGAAATAAAATTTGCGTTCAACACGGCGAAGCAAGATACCACCGGGTTTTCACCCGCGTATCTCAATACGGGCAGAGAGCTGTCTGGACTGCATTTCCGGGAAAGGGAGCATACAGAGTCACAGGTACCAAGCGAAATAGGAAAACGACTTGATGCAGCGTACGAGCTAGTACGAATAAACTTAGCCAGAGCATTTCAGAAGCAAGGGAAATACTACAACCTACGTAAAAGAAACTGGAAACCAAAAATAGGCGACGTGGTGAGGAAACGGAACCACGCGCTCTCAAGTAAGGAAAAAGCGATAAATGCAAAACTTGCTCCGAAGTTTTTAGGTCCGATGATAATAAAAAGAATCATATCCCCCGTAATTGTAGACTTACAGGACGAGAGAAAAAAATGGTATAAACAGGTACATATACAGGACTTGAAAACAGAAAGGGACCCCGATGACGAGGAAGGGGTAAGCGAAAGCCAGAAATAAAAGGGGAATGTATTAGAACGGAAGGTTCAATAGAGTAAAATCTATCAGAGCGGCTACATCAGCAGCAAGAAAACGAAATGGCAAAACCGGTAGGGAGACAGATGTTAGACTGGCTCGAGAATCTTAAACCACCAAAAGATTACGAGACAACAACACCACGAGATCCTAAAGCTATTAGATACATGGGGAAAACAATCACCTATGGCAACACAGACCAGCCATGCCAAGGCGAAGAAACACCAGTAGCAACAACCACAGTAGTAAAAACACATGTACCGCCACCATAAAGGATAGTGCATATATCAAAAAACAGAAGTTTCGAATTACCGAGTTTTGCATCATCATCATCGCTAATATATCACCGGTATATAGGGGACGAATTATGGCGGGTAACCTTCCACAAGTCGGGAGCAATCAGGAAAGTACGCAAGGTGAATAGTGTGTACGAACAATAGGCCTCGAAGAAAAAAAAGAGGGGAAGAAAGGATAGAACAACAAACGGCAGAATAAACAAGGAAAAACCGAAAATATCAAGGTTAAAGAACAACGAGAATATCAAATATAAAACCACGGAAGAAGGAAGAGAACGATATAGTCTGCAAACATGGACGTAGACAAAACGATATCAGAGTTATTAGAGACATGGAGCGAGGCAGAGGCCCAAATATTATGGGATAGCCTGTTACCACAAGAAAAGGAGGCGACTACGGTCCAACTACCACCAGGGAAGCGACCACCGCAAGAGATAAAAATAAGAACATCAGCCATACCTTGCGTACGACCTCCACCTACTGCCTTGGCGACGG